>NW_003852544.1:1718518-1729171 GCF_000181295.1 Otolemur garnettii
AAAAAAAAAAAAAAAAAAAGCCCCAGGGGTGGCGCCTATGGCTCAGTGAGTAGACTGCTGGCCCCATATACTGAGGGTGGTAGGTTTGAACCCGGCCCTGGCCAAACTGCAAAAAGAAAATAGTGGGGTGTTGTGGTGGGTTCCTGTAGTCCCAGCTACTAAGAGGCTGAGGCAAGAGAATTGCCTAAGCCCAAGGGCTGGAGGTTGATGTGAGCTGTGATGCCACAGCACTCTACTAAGGGCAACAAAGTAAGACTCTGTCTCAAAAAAAAAAAAAGGCCTAGGAAGTTTCAATGTCTTTATTTTACTCTAGTTTTAAGTGCATATGTTAATTAGCTGTGAGTTACAATATGGGCTGAGTTGGGCTTTTTCTGTTTCCATATAAAATTTAGTTGCTCAGGAAACACTTCCTCTTTTCTAAGGGTATTGATAAGTAGGTCAAAGTGTATTTATTTAGCAGGCCCCAGTTGGGTTTGAACCCACCAGCCTCGGTGCATAGGGCTGGCACTCTAACCATTGAGCTGTGGGCACCCAGCCTAAGTATATTTATTTAGAAGTAAATGGAAATTAACTGTTACTGCTGCATACAATGCTATAAATGAGATAAAACTTGCGAATCTGGTAGAATTATATGACAAATGGCTAAATATTCTTTCAAATAACTAAATTGAGTCTCAGAACACAGTGTATACAAAACATGGCACAAAGCATTCCCACAGGATGGGGTCTCTTCTATCCAGTGGGTCAAGATGAACTACAGTGCTTGGGTGGCCTGGCTGAGGGCTGCAAAGGCCTAGAGACTGGATTCAGGAGATAAAAGGAACCCCCTGGTGCAGGGATGGACACAACTGGGCTGAAGACTTGGCTCATCTTCATCGTAACTTTATTTAGAAAGTGACATCCAGCTCTATGAATATTCTAAAAACCAGTCAATTGTATACTTTATATGGTGCAATTTTATCTCAATAAAGCTGTAATTAAAAAAGGACATCAATTTCTGGTTTGGGTTCTTACTAAGATGTCACCACTAGGGAGCGACAGGGACTGTAAGCCAGGGAAGCAGAGACTTGAGGCCCTCACCCATGAATCAGAGAAGGGTCAGGGGAAGCTCATAGAGTCAGCCACGTCTTTCCACTAAAAGCATATAAGAGGTGGGATTAGAGAACAGGCAAGATGGTTACCACACCACACAGAAGGGATGCAGAACCCTGGGAGTCAGTCAAGGAAGGGGATCTGGGAGACTGTAGGGGTCCAGGTAAATGAAAACAGGATGCTTGATGGCTTCTGGGGGGACAGAAAAGAAAGAAATCTCTGTGTCCCCAAGCAGGTTATCCAGGAGGAAACCCCTCCACAGTGTGGTGGGCATATAAATGGGCCCAAACTCATGGTCTGGGTCACTCATAGTGAACCCATGCTTCACCCAAATCCCACATTTTCTGGTGAGTATAATAAAATGACTCCAGCCAGGGCCTGGAGAGGCACATGCAGAGCATCTATGGGAAGTATCTGCACTGTGGGCCTCAAAACACTGCAATAATTATGCTTGAGGACACTGTGGGCCACTGAAAGAAATTAAGCACCATAGACAGAAGCCAGGACAAAGAGGAGACAGCAGACAACAGAAGCAGACCCACTGGGCCTCAGAACTGGGCACATGTTCTGTGCCCGGTTTGCCCATTCTATGTCCTGTGTCCTGCTTAGATGTGTCTTGCTGCTCATACCTCTCTCCCTGTGTCCAATATGATGTTCTGCGTGTCAGGAAGTATTTGATTTTGATGATTACACTTGTTTTCTAGAAGTCATATTTAGTTCTCTCCCATATTTCTGGTATTTTAATCAAAAACATGAGAAATGAAATACAGTAGAAACTTCGTAGTTTACCACCTCCCTACATTGACCACCTCCTTAAATTGACCTAATTTTCATGGACCGGACATACACCACATGTACATATAAGCGCAGTAGGCCTATTTCCTTATGTTGACCACCTCTGTTATAGTCCGTTAGGTGGTCAACATACAGAGGTTCTACTGTATAAGACTTTCCCTTTAAGTATCAACCTTATGTAGTTATCAGGTCATGCTGTAGTGAGAACTGTTGGATCTGTCCATTCCTCTAAAGCAGTGGTTCTCAAACTTCCTCATGCTGCAATCCTTTAGTACAGTTCTTGTCGGGCAGTGCCTGTGGCTCAAAGGAGTAAGGTGCTGGCCCCATATGCTGGAGGTGGCGGGTTCAAACCTAGCCGCAGCCAAAGAACTGCAAAAAAAAAAAAAAAAAATACAGTTCCTGTTGGTTGCGACCTACAGGTTGAGAATGGCTGCTCTAAAGGTCTGTTAAAAACCACTGATAATTCAGATTAAATGGGAAAAGGCATACAGAATTACATACCACCTATACATAGAACCTTCAGAATGATGACCCATAGATACTGGGAAAATTGTTCATTGCTAAGCTGAGGTTCAACAAAATATGGACAGCCATGTAAAAATATAATTGGACAAAAAGGAGATGGTCTGATGGTGACAGAGTGAGTGGGGAAACCAGCAAGGCCACTCTTACTACATCCTTCTTGGCCTCTCTGAGAAGCATCCTTCCTTTTGGGTGTGGGGTCTTATAGCTGCCAGTCGAACAGGGCAGGTCAGAGAATTTCTTTATGATCAGATTTTACACAGGCAGGGTAGAGAGATCATTAGAGTAATATTTTGAGGTTTTATGGCTGGCTTTGAGGAAATGGGGTTCTAGGTTCTATGATCCACCGGGGGGAAGAGGGATTCTAGTTTCTATGACTCACCTCAGGGATGGACTGACAGGAGAGCAGGAGATCAGAGAAAAACTTTTGCAGCTGAGGCTGCTCCTCAGCCCTTTATGTTGGGGTATTGCTTTCAGAGCCCCAACAGTCTAAGCCTCACTCAGGTGTCTTGTGTCCTTCTCTGACCTGTAACTGGCTGGAGGGGTCTCTCTCAGTGGGCTGTGCCCAGGGGCCCTGGCAGCCTGTGTGTGCTGAAGGTGCCCTGCTCTATGAACTCTGCCTCTTCCAGCGTGCTGGGGAGCTGCCCACTGCTTTAAAATGTAGGTTTTTCTATGATAGTAGGCCATGATGTCAAGGGATGTCTGCTATTGGGAAGGTAGCTTAGCAGATTCTGAGAGGATGGGCTGGGCCACAGAGGGGTCATGCAGGGCAGACCCAGGGCCCATGAGAAGCAAGGAGGCAGGGGAATCATGGGCAACAGCCTTTCAGTGGTTTCTGCAGGGAGGAACAGGTGAGCCGGGATATGCGGGCTTCAGGTTGGCTAGTGTGGGTCACTACAGCAGGCTGTGGACCTGAGGGGTGGCCTCCATGTCTGGGACCTGAGTCCAGGGTGATCAGGGCAGATGGATAGTGGCCCAGCACAGCAGAGTCAATGAAGGTGGTACCTGGGGTGTGGGCTCTGGTTTGGTGGCAAACAGCCTGCCTACTTGTGAGCCCATCCTTATACATCCAGGAATTGGCTAACCCTGAGGGGCAGTCCCTTCAGGGACAGCGAGGCCCCAAGGTGTCATTGCATCACATATAGAAGCTAGAAAACATAGTTATTCCCCTGCTCAGTGTTCCTGTTGGAGTGCCAGCTTGTGGTTTCTAAGGCAGCGGATTAAGTTTGAGCTGCATGATGACATGCAGACCAGCCATGTTACAGAGCCGTTTCCTCTATGCAGAGCTCAGGCCAGGACAGACTCTTCCCTCTCACCTCCTGTAAGTGGATGGGCAATTCAGCCTCAGTCTATGTTTTACCAAGAGCAGAGCCCCTCACAGTGACAGCCTTCATTCAGGACTCTCAGTGCTAAACTTTCACAGGTCACCACCTTGTTCCCAGTACCCACTTGGCCATTGACATGTTTCTTAGTTTCTTGGTTACCTGGACAAGTACATATTCCCCCTGGAGCCACAGGTCACCACCTTGTCCCTTTGGCCATTGACATGTTTCTTGGTTTCTTGGTTACCTGGACAAGTACATATCCCCCCTGAAGCCACTGGGCATCTGTGCAGCTGAGCTTCTGGTTCGAAGTTACTTTTTCCTTTTGGCCAATAGAGTGTTCCCTGGATTTGGATCCCAACTACGAATTAAAGGACATTTGTTACATTTCCTCCAGTAGTTTTAAGCACTTGCTGTAGGAGGTGCATCAGAGAATCAAATCCACCTCCATTCTGGAGAGGACAGTAGCATCTGTTTCAATGACTGCTTCCACCTGAGTTCAGATGTCGGGTAGAGGATTCCCAGAGTGTGGAGGCAGCTCCCAGGGTTCACCATCCCTAGTGACCTCTGGCTGCCTGCACCTCCTCTCTGCCATGTCCACACACTCCACTGCTCACTGTTCTGTGGTTGTAGCCTGCAGCATCTCAGGAACGCACGTAAAGCTTCATCCCTTATGAGACTAACAGCCCAGCAAGGATGGGCCCCAGTGACAGTCCATTTCTCCAGGGAGCTGGGGGCTCAGATTTGAGTCCTGGTCAGTTCACTGGGCAGAGAAGCCTCTAGCCATGACTGTCACTGGAGAAGGGAAGCAGGACTGCAGGCCAGGAGGTTGGCCCTGTATAGGCTGCAAGGGGCCCAACTCGGGGTCCAGAGCCAGTGAGCCATCCTCCTGCTCTCTGGGCTTCCAGCCTGAGTGACTGTCAAAGTCACCACAGGGAGGGACAGCAGTGCTGAAAACTAGTTTCCTGGTTCACCATCCCTGTTTTTCTGACTTGGGGCTGGGGCTAGAGCCAGGACCAAGATGTGTGCCTCAGAAGAGCTCCCTGGGAATTCTGACACCCAGCCCAGCAAAGGGTCTCCTGCTCATGGTGCAGGCCCCTGAGAGATTTTCAGTGAGCAGAGTAAACGCTAAACTAGACTGAATCTTGCTCTCAGCTGTCATTTTGCCTCTCCCAAACTCCTGGCAGCCAAGATGAAGGAAGAGACACTGACCCGATGTAGAGTGTGCCTTCGTCATTTCCCACACCATGCACACACCCCGAAACTTGAGCCAGATGGTGGAGTTCACTGGGCAGTGAACTGCTGCATTTCTCTTCTTTGTGTCTGTTCTCAGAGTTGTAGAAACCTTAGAAATGGATACAAACACAACTCTTCACTGTCTCATCTTCCTGTTAACTACAGAAGTCACCAAAGAGTTCTAACTATTCTGCATCAAATATATTTAATACAGATTTTAACAGATAGGTTTTCATACTATGTTTTAAATTAAATATGCAACAGGACATCTGATTCTGGTCAAGATGGAATAACCATCAGGTTTATTCTCTGACATGAAACAACTATAAAAACTGAAGAAATGATAGGAGACAACAGCTTTCAGGACACTGGACACTGGGCAATTAGATGATGGAAAACAGGTGAGGTGGGTCCCGTGGTTGCCTGGCTCACTGCCTGGGTCATTTTCCAGGCCATGATGTAGGGAGACAGGACCAGGAGTCTACTGAGTTGAGAATATGGAGCAGGGAGCCCGGGGAAGCCCCAGTGTCTTAGTCCACCATTAGTCATTAGGGCAATGACTAACTGTAGAGACCTGCACAGAAAGACCTCTGGAGGTCTGCACAGGGTCCCTTAGTATTTAGCTGAGAACTCATCAGCACATGACGGGAAACACCCTGAACCTGGGTGAAAAAACCACCTGAAATGATTAGAGTAGCCATGTCTGGTGCTTATCCACAGCTGGGAATAGTTGCCTGTTCCCATCAGCCAGAACAAAAACCTCATACTTCACCTGGCCTCAGTAAGCATGCTCAGAAGGGTATTCCCTCAAGAGTAAGGAAAATTAACCCTAAGCTAATGCTGCTTGGGTCCCATCTAGCAAATCTTAAATGCAAGAACCTCCTCCCCAAATGAAACTGTTTTCAAGTACCTAAGTGCTTTGTAAAATGAATCTTATTAATATGTATAGGCTACAAAAATATTTAGCAACAACAAGGTAAAATTCATATTTTCTGGCATGTCATTAAAAAGCAGCAGGCTTGCAACAAAATAGGGAAATAGAACTTAATGTGAGAAAAATCAAACAATACTCACCAATAAATGCAGAGATGAAAGAATTAGTATTGATAGATAACGACATTAAAAGAGTTATTATAATTTTGTTATATTCAAGAAGTTAGATTGAACATGTTGAGGAGAGACATGTAAAACATAAATAGTAACAAACCAAACTCCTGTATATAAACATTAAAATGTCTAAAATGAATAATAAACTGCCTGGTATTAACAGCCAACTGAAGACTTCAAAAGAAAATAGCTGAAGAACTTGAAGACCCAGCAATAGGAAGTATCCAAAGTGAAATGTAGAGTTGGCACGGGTGCCTCACGCTTGTAATCCTAGCACTTTAGGAGGCCGAGGTGGGTTAATCACCTGAGCTCAACAGTTTGAGAAAAGCCTGAGCAAGAGTGAGACCCCATCTCTCCATAAAATAGAAAAATTATCCAGGGGTTGTGCAGGTACCTATAGTCCCAGCTACTCTGGAGGCTGAAGCAGGAGAATCACTTGAGCCCAGGAGTCTGAAGTTGCTGTGAGCTACGATGCCATAGAGCTCTACCCAGCGTAAGTGAGTGAGACTCTCTATCAATAAATGAATAAATACAAGAATTTAAAGAATATAAACAGAGCATCAGTGATCTGTGAGACAACTTCAACTAGCCTTTATGTGTGTAATCAGATTCACTGAAGGAAAAGTTTCTCTTCTTTCCAAAGACGATAAAAATATTTGGAGGGTAATAGCTAAATTTCCTCAAATATGATGAAAGTGAAACTTAGAAATCAGAAAACCTCAATAAAATCCAAGCACAAGAACTAGAAGAAAAGTATTTCAAGTCACATCCTAATCAAATTGCTTCAAACTAGAGCAGCGCTTCTCAACCTGTGGGTCACGACCCACAGGAACTGTATTAAAGGGCCCACGGCATTAGGAAGGTTGAGAAGCACTGATAATGGGAAAATCTTAAAAACAACCAGAAGAAAAAGTCACATGAGGCACAGGGGAGCAAAGATAAGGATAATAGCAGCTGTCTTGTCAGAATGCATGTGAGAAGACAATGAACATTTTAAAGTTTAGAAAGAAAATAATTCTCTAAAACTCTGCAAAAAAAAAAAAAACTTTCAAAAACAAAGGCCACATGAAGACTTTTTTCAGATATATAAACCTGAATAGATGTCTCATTACAGCAGACCCACACTACAAAAAGTATGAAAGGGCCCCACGGTGGTTCATGACTGTAATCCTAGCACCCTGGGAGGCCGAGGCAGGTGGATCTCCTGAGCTCAGGGGTTTGAGACCAGCCTGACAGAGCAGGGGCGATACCCTGTCTCTCAAAATAACTGCAGGCGCCTGTAGCCCCAGCTACTCTGGAGATGGAGCAGAAGGATCTCTTGAGCCCAAGAGTTTGAGGTTCCTGGGAACTATGATGCCAGGGCACTCTACCCAGGGCAACAGAATGAGACTAAGTCTCAAAAAAAAAGTACGCAAGGAATCTTTTAAGTTAAAGGCAAATGCTAGCAGGAAGAACCCCAGATCTACACAAAGGAATAAAGCAAACACAACGACAATGGACCTGGGGAAGGGGGGTTTGTGACATATGTAAAGTTCAATGTACAACAGCAGAAGCATAAAGAGTGGGAGTGGAGAAACGACCGTATTCCGTTGTAAGGTTCTTACAGTAGGTTACGTCGTATCAGGTGTGCTACCCACAGCCTCGCAGCCTGATCCCCTTTAGTCCTCCCCGCTGCCACCGCTCCTTATCGCTCTCAAACGAGGGAAATTACCCCTCCTGTATCTCCCGCGGTTGGCGCTGCCAACAGTAAATTCATCTAAGAGAGGTGGACGTGACAAGTTCATACAATGACATCGCGTAAGGAAATGCGGGGAGAAGGGAGCGTCTACGTGTTCGACACTGTGTGTCTCTGGATTGTGGACTCAGAGACCGGCACCAGGTTCTGCTCCTCACCGAGGCGGGCCTGCCAGCGGATGCTCCCTCGGCATCCAGGGGACCCAAACGACAGTTTTGTGCCCAGATATAACTCCGCTCTCCCTCTTCTTTACTGTCCTCTCCACCCACCCGCCGAGCCAGGTGCGCCCGGGTCTAGGGAGTCAGTTCTCCACTCTCCTCGGTACGTTTCTCAGGTCCCTCCACGGGTCACAGCAAGCCCCGGGCATTCCCTCCCTCCCTTACCCCTCTGATCTCCCACTCCGGGCAGGGGTACTGGAAGGAAAGCGCACCCCACGGCCCAGCAGGCAGCCGCCCGCCCCCACGAGCTTCTCGGGCCGCCGCAGCCGCTTCTCGCGGTCCTGGAGGAAGAGGGTCCCTCCGCGGCGACGGCCTTCCTGGGCGATCGGGACTGTAACCGCCCTTTCCTCATAAGTCAGTCTTGCAAGAGTCCAACTTATTAAGGTAAATTTTAAGGTATTTTTAAAGCAATTTTTTCCGGCTCGGCTCCCCGCGGTGGTTAGGCCGCCGGCCACGTACACCGGGGTTGGCGGGTTCGAGCCTGCTAACCATCATGACAACTGCAACAACAATAAAACTAGCCGGGCGTTGTGGCGGGCGCCTTAGTCTCAGGTACTTGGGAGGCCGAGGCAAGGGAATCCCTTGGGCCTGAGTCTGAGGTTGCTGTGAGCTGTGACGCCATTGCACTCTACCGAGGGTGACATAGTGAGACTCTGTCTCAAAAAAACAAACAAAAAAGGCAGTTTTCCTCCTTTTGTAATAACATTTATGTCTTAAAATTACAAAACAGTATATTCTGGTTTCAAAAGCAGTTCCTTATTCAAATTAAAAGGATGACGGAAGAGAAAAGTAAAATTACTAACTCAACCATGAGTATGTCCATTTTTTCCAGACTTTTTTTCAGGATGCCTTCCTCTACCATGGTTTTATATGATTTAATTGTAACCCCCCCCAGACTACATGCTTAATAAAAATGAAAAAGAAGCATCATCCTCCCATCGCTTTGTCAAAAAAGTTTTTTTAAATTGAAAACACTCTTTCTCCCTCTGCACATCCAATTCAATAATAAATTCACCTTCCAAGAGTAGCCAGCAGTAGCATTTGCTGAATATACGTATCTATAAATATGTGATCGTGTTATACATATTCTTATGAAGCGACTATTCAAGATTCTTGCCCATTTTTATATTTGGCTGTCCTTTTCTTCTTAATGTGTAGTTCTTTCTATATTCTGGATGGGAACACCTTGTTGGTAATATTGGGCTGCAAATCTCTTCTTCCTTTCTGTGGTTTACGCTTTTACTCTGTCAATGGTGTCTTTTAATAAAGAGTCTCGAAGTTTTAATGTATCAATTGTTTCCTTTATGATCAAGCGCTTTTTGTGTTCTCTGTGATAAGCCCTTCTATTCCCAGAATTCATGAAAATCTTCTGCTTTGACCTTTGCAGTTAGAGCTACCACATACCTGGAACTTATTTTTGTGTATGAAGTTTCATTTTTGTCCATATACAGATCAACCATCCTATTACATTTGCTGAAAGGACCATCTCCCCCAACATCACCATCACCACCAGGCAATGCCAACTTGCAGTAAATCAAGTGTCCATTTATTTATGGGTCTGTTTCTCTGTTCTATTTGACTTTGTGCACTTAATTGCTATTGTTTTATTGTAAGTCTTAATACCTCTGATGGATGAAAATTTTATTCTTATTCTTTTTCAAGAATGTTTTGCTTAACTTTAGCCCTATGCATTTCCATTCCACTTTCAGAATTAGCTTCACAGGCTGCATCAAAATACCTTCCAGAATTTATTGGGATTACATTGAATCAGATTAGTTTCAGAAAATTTGACATCTTTAAAATACCGTCTTCCAATCCATGAACATGGTATATTTATTCATTTATTTCTCAAAAAAAAGTCTTACTATTTTCTGCATAGAAGTCTTGTACATCTTTGGTTAGATTTTTACCTAAGTATTTGATGTTTTTTGGTTCTGTTAAAAATAGTGTTTTTATTTTGTCTTTTTTTTATTGCTTGTTTAATAAGTTGGAAATGATTTTTATATATTGGCTTTGTGTCCAGAAACCTTGTTAAACTCTCTTATTTATCTTAATAATTTATCTTTAGACATTTTCATATTTCAATGAACACATTCATATCAGCTGCATATAATGAAATATTATTTCTTTCTTTACAAACTTTATGACTTTTATTTCTTTTCTTGGCCTTTACACTGATGAAAATTTCAGTGCAATAAGAAGTGGTGATAGCCTAAGAATATGGGGAGGAGGGAGGGAGAGGGGAGGGGGGAATGGGTGGAGGGAGGGTGGAGGGATCACTTCTGAGGTTTATCTTACAGGGGTACAAGTGAATCTTCCTAAGAGTAGAATGTGAACGTTTTAAAACAATAACTGAGAAAAATGACATGAAGGCTGTGCTGACCAGTTTGGTGGAAGTATTTCAGATTGTGTGTGAAAACCCCACACTGTACCCCAGAAGTGCATTAATGTACATGGTTACCATTCAATAAAAAAAAAAAAAGAAGTGGTGATAAAAGGAAAGTTTCAAAATTTCGTGATACTTATATTAAATATGGTGTGCTATTTACTATAAATTTCTTATGGGTATCTTAATCAGATTGAGGACATTTTCTTCTATTCCTAGATGGCTAATAGTTTTTTTTTT
>NW_003852544.1:1729214-1741033 GCF_000181295.1 Otolemur garnettii
TTTCTTTTTTTTTTTTTTTTTTTTGCAGTTTTTGGCCAGGACCAGGTTTGAACCCACCACCTCTGGTATATAGGGGTGGTGCCCTACTGGAGCCACAGGTGCTGCTCCATATATGATTTTTCTTCTTTATTCTTTTATGTGGTAACTTACATGGACTTTTAAACACTAAATTAATCTTGCTTTCCTATATTAAAGCCCATGTGATCATAATGCATAATCTTTTTATCACTGAATTCCTCTTATTTAGGATTTTTACATCTGTGAATGTGTGGTTGTGTGTGAACTTGATCTGTAATTTTCCTTTGTGATGATCTCCTTGTATGTGTGATATTTATGTTACCCTGCCTTCATAAAAGAAATTCCCACTTTGTCCTAATCTCTGGAAGAGTTTTTAACAAAATGGGCATTTTTTTCTTCCTTAAGTGTTCTCTACTAAAAATTGAGAAACTAGTGCATAGTGGTGCACATCTATAATCCCTGCTACTTAGAAGGCTGAGGCAACAGGATCCTAAAGCCCAGGAGTTTGAGGCTGCAGTGAGCTATCTAACCCTAATTGGGGCCTACAGTTTTCATGTGGGAAATTTTAAACTATATACTCAGTGTATTTAATAGATATGAAACTATTTTGATCTATTACTTTGCTTTTAGTTTGATAAGTTATAAATTTTCCCTTTACACCTAACAAATTTATTGGCACAAAGTAGTATGTGATTTCTTCATGATCTTTGTGTCATCCGGTGTTTCTCTTTAATACCCAAATCTGGTTATTTGTTCCTTTTCTCCCCCTTTTAAAAAAATCAGCCTCACCAGGAATTTATTAATCTCATTGGTCTTTTTCAAGGAACCAACATGTGGCTTTGTTGGTCCTTCTATTCTTTGTTTTTCAATAATTTGTGCTTTATTACCTATTTACATTTATCTGCTTTCTTTGAATTTAATTTGCTGAGGATTTTTTCTTTTTGATTTCCTGAGATGGATGTTTATCTCATTGACTATTTATTTATTTATTTATTTAGAGACAGAGTCTTACTCTGTCACCCTGGGTAGAGTGCCCTGGCATCATAGCTCACTGCAGCCTCAAACTCCTGGGCTTTAGGATCCTGTTGCCTCAGCCTTCTAAGTAGCAGGGATTATAGATGTGCACCACTATGCATTTGTTTCTCAATTTTTAGTAGAGCCAGAGTCGCACTGTTGCTCAAGCTGGGCTTGAACTCCTGAGCTCAAGCAATCTACCTGTTAGGTGGATTTCCAGAGTGCTAAGATTACAGGCATGAGCCACCATGCCCTGCCTATCTCATTGATTTTTTTTTTTTTACCTTCTTTTTTCCTAATGAATTTGAGGCTGGAATTTGCCCCTAAGTATGGCTTTAGCTGTTTCTCGCAGATTTGGTATATGATGTTTTTCATTATAATTTGGTTGACAATAGTTTTAATTTTTTTTTTTAATTTTTTTTTAGAGAGACAGAGTCTCACTTTATTGCCCTTGGTAGAGTGCTGTGTCGTCACAGCTCACAGCAACCTCCAGCTCCTAGGCTTAGGCGATTCTCTTGCCTCAGCCTCCCAAGTAGCTGGGACTACAGGCACCCGCCACAACGCCCGGCTATTTTTTGTTGCAGTTTGGCTAGGGCTGGGTTTGAACCCACCACCCTCGGTATACGGGGCTGGCACCCTACTCACTAAGCCACAGGCTTAGTGTTTTATTTTAGTTTTTAGAGACAAGGTCTTGCTATGTTGCCCAGACTAGCTACAAACTTGTGGGTTCAAGCGATCCTCCCGCCTCAGCCTCCGGAATAGCTGGGACTACAGGCGCCAGCAATGCATCTGGCTAATAAGGTTTCTTTCTTAAAATCCCGGGGCTCCCCAAAAGAGAGAGGCTAGAGCCCTGTGTGTGAAGGACCCAGGCACAAGAGGACAGCTTGAGTGCCCTGGGACCCTCAACCTGAAGCTCCTGGCAGTCTCCCTCCACCGCTCTGGAGCCCGGCGTCCTCCCTACCTGTGCCCCCACTCTCCTACTGCACAGCGGCGGGCCTGCCATGTAGTGGACTACCACTCTGACCACCAGGCTGGGACTCAAATGGGCAAGAAATCCTTGCATTTCCTGGGTTGACAGAAGGGACCAAATTGTCAAGGGGAGGGGCAGGTGAGGGGACCGGTGAGGAGGTGGCGACCAACCCGGGTGGGCGGAGTATAGAAAGAGGCCTTTGAGGGCCCAGCAGGAGGCTGTAGGCTATTGGGAGCCGAGTGTGAGTGTGTGAGTGTGTGTGTGTGTGTGTGTGTGTGGGACTTAGAGGAGTGTCTGGTCCAGGACGGCAGGGGCTGACAGGCAGGGTGGCATACAGGTACTAACTCAGCAAAGGGGGGAGTTAGAGGGGGTCCTGATTCCCCGTGACCCTGGTCCCGAGGTTTGCAGCACGCAAGACCAGACCATACCCCATCCACTCGCTGTTCCGGGCCAGGACCCCTCCATCCATGGCTTCAGGCTCTTCAAGTCCAGGTTGCCAGATCTCTGGACGTGTGCAGAACCTGCAACAGTCTGGGGTGGGGGTGGGAGATTCAGCCTTAAGACCAGGGAGAGGGCTGCCCACACCTACCTTCCGGAGTGAGCCCTGGGAGCTCCTTCTCCAGAGACCTTGCCCTCAGGCTCCGAGGGTTTGTTTCCCTGCCCTGTCCTGCCTGTCTGCGGAGGGGACAGAGCCAGGGTGCCAATGGGAGCCCCTTCCCCATCAAGAATCCTTTGGGATCCCGAGTCTACCCTGCAGGGTCCATAACTGTTAGGGGAGAGGATGGGCTACGGAGGCGCCACCTTAGTGAGGGGCAGAGGAGGTATCCCACTTGGGAAGGAAAGGGCGACCTGAGCCAGTGGGGACCTGAAAGGGGGAAGTACCTAAGAATCCCAACACCGGCTCCAGCTCCTCTCCTGCGGGGTTGGCTGTCAGGCCTGGTGTGGTTAGACCCTGCAGGGAAGGCGGGAAAGGTGCAGTTCCCCGCCAATCGCCAGCAGAGGGCGCCAAGCTGTGACACCCTTACTCGCCCCAGACTCTGGAGGTCCAGCCCCATCCTGTCCCTTCCTGGGCTTCCTTCTCCTCCGGTGGCAACCGGGTACCCCCTCTCCTCCGCAAGCCATTCCCCTCCGTCCCTGACGGCGCTGTGACTGGCCTGGACCCCCGACCCGCCAGAGGCTACTGAGTGGTGCTGTTCAGGAGTGTGGCCATGGGCAGGACGGTGCTGGATACCGAGTTGGCCTATGGCTGCTTCCCCCGAGTAGTGGAGGAGCTCTTCAGCAATGCGATCTCTGTGACAGGCTCCTGCATTGCTGGAGATAGGGCACAGGTGTGTGCCAAACACCTGGTCATCCTCAAGGACGTCTACATCAAGAAACAAGCTTTTGCTGAACGATAGCTGGGTGGAGGAGGAGATAAAGAAGGAAATCACAAAACTATAATGAAGCTACAAGCGATGGAAACCTGTGGGATACAGCAGTAGTCCTAAGAGGGAAATTCATCGCATTAAATATGCACATCCAGAACACAGAAAGAGTGCAACCAACAATCTGATGAATCATCTTAAGGAACTGAAAAGGTTTCTTCCCAAACCCAGTAGAAGAAAAGAAATAACCAAAGTTAGATTGGAACTAAATGAAATTGAGAACAAAAGAACTATTCAGAAGATTAATGAAACAAAAAGTTAGTTCTTTTAAAAGATAAAATTGATAAAAACAACAACAACAACAACAAACTCTTAGCCAGGTTAACTGGAAACAGAAAAGATCTCTAATAAGCTCACTCAGAAACAAAAAAGGGGAAATAACTACAGATACCACAGAGATAGAAAAGATAATCTCCAAATACTACCCCCAAACCCCTTTATGCCCAGCAATTTGAAAACGTGGAGGAAATGTACCAGTTCCTGGAGTCACAATACCTACCTCCCTAGACTGAACCAGTAAGAAATGGATCTCTTGAATAGATGAATATGAAGCACTGAAATTGCAACAACTATAAAAAAGCTTCCAACAACAAATCCTGGACCAGACAGTTTCACACCAAGTCCTGGATTAGCTATTTAGTGTACCTTACAAGAGCAATATGCAGGACAGTAACTCGAACAAGTTACTACTTGGGTGTTTTAACTAACAACAGTGATTCAGTTTGCAGTTTTTCTTTTTAGAAAGGTTAATGGGCAGAATTTGCTCTTTAATCCAATGCAGTTTGTGATGCATTTGTTTTTTGTAGCTAACAGGTCTTTTTTTTTTTTTTTTGATTGTTGGGGATTTATTGAGGGTACAGAGAACCAGGTTACACTGGTTGCATTTGTTAGGTAAAGTCCCTCTTACAATGTGTCCAGCCTCCAAGAGGTGTGTCACACACTGTGATCCCCTGCCCCTTCCCCCTTCCCTCTCTGTGCTCCCCTATTCCCCCACCTCCCATAACGTACTAGGTCATCAATTGTCCTCATATCAGAATTGAGTACAATGGATTCTTGCTTCCCCATTCTTGTGATGTTTTACTAAGAAGAATATGTTTCAACTCCATCCAGGTTAATACAAAAGATGTAAAGTCTCCATCTTTTTAAGTGACTGAATAGTATTCCATGGCATACAGGTACCACAGCTTGTTAATCCATTCCTGGGTTGGTGGGCATTTAGGTTGTTTCCACAGTTTGGCAATTGTAAATTGAGCTGCAATAAACAGTGTAGTGCAAATGTCCTCATGATAAAATGATTTTTTTTTCTCCTGGGTAGATGCCCAGTATTGGGATTGCAGGATCAAATGGGAGGTCTAGTTTGAGTTCTTTGAGGATTCTCCATACTTCCTTCCAAAAAGGTTGTATTAATTTGCAATCCTACCAGCGGTATAAAAGTGTTCCCCTCTCTCCACATCCATGCCAGCATCTACAGCTTCGAGATTTTGTGATGTGGGCTAGTCTCACTGGGGTTAGGTGATATCTTTTTGGAGACAGAGTCTCACTTTGTTGCCCCTGGTAGAGTGCCATGGCACATAGCTAACAGCAACCTCAGATTCCAGGCTTCAAACGATACTCTCGCCTCAGACTCCCAAGTAGCTGGAACTACAGGCACCACCACAATGCCCAGCTATTTTTAGAACAGGGTCTCACTCTAGCTCAGGCTGGTCTCAAACTTGTGATCTCCCTGCCTCAGCCTCCCAGAGTGCTAGGATTACAGGTGTGAGCCAATGCGCCTGGCCTGGGTTATGTGATATCTTAGGGTGGTTTTGATTTGCATTTCTCTGATAATTAGGGATGACTGGCATTTTTTTCATGTTTGTTAGCCATTTGTTTATCTTCTGTTTAGGTAGGTTCTGTTCTCTTGCCCATTGATATAAGGGATTGTTAACTTTTATGTTGATTAATTTGAGTTCTCTATAGATCCTAGTTTTCAAGCTCTTGTCTGATTCTTAATATGCAAACATCTTTTCCCATTCTGATGGTTGTCTATTTGCTTTAGTTGTTATCTCCTTAGCTATACAGAAGCTATTCAATTTAAGTCCCATTTATTTATTTTTGTTGTTGCAATTGCCACTGAAGTATCCTTCATTAAGTCTTTCCCCAGTCTGATAACTTCAAGTGTTTTCCCCACAGTTTCTTTGAGGATTTTTATTGTTTCATGCCATAGATTTAGATCTTTTATCCATCTTAAATCAATTTTAGTGAGTGGAGAAAGGTGTGGGTCCAGTCTCAGACTTTTACATGTGATTATCCAGTTCTCCCAGCACCATTTATTGAATAGAGATTCTTTCTCTCAGTGTGTGTTCTTGTTTGGTTTGTCAAAGATTAGGTGGCTGGAAGATGTTCGTTTCATTTCATGAATTTCTGTTTGGTTCTAGATGTCTGTGTCTCTATTTTTGTGCCAATGTCATGCTGTTTTGATCACTATGGCCTTACAGTACAGCCTAAAGCCTGGTAGGCTGATGCCCAAGGCTTTGTTTTTATTACTAAGAATTGCATTGGCTATATGAGTCTTTTTCTGGTTCCATTCAAAATGAAGAATTTTCCAAATCTTGAAAGTATGATCTTGGTATTTTAATGGGGATTGCATTGAATCTGTAGATTGTTTTGGGAAGTATAGGCATTTTAACAATGTTGATTCTTCCCAGCCCTGAGCATGGTATGCTTTTCCATTTGTTAATACCGTGTCTCCCCGAAAATAAGACACTGTCTTATGTTTATTTTGTCTCAAGAAGACACACTAGGGCTTATTTTCAGGGGCTATCTTATTTTTATTAAGTATAATACAACAATCTACGTTTATTCAAATACAGTTAAGTCTTCTTCTGGAACCTGACAGGGAGAGCCAACCTTTTTGGTGGGGCTGGTGCTAGTGATGCATGAACTCCTTTCCCCTAGCCATTGGCACGTGTGCAATAGGATGCCTGTGACCCCGGTTATCACACATGCACCTGTGCAAGTGCGAATGGCTCGAAGAAAGGAGCTGTGGCAGATAAACGGTATTCCAGTCTTCCTTACTGCTCCGTGCCAAAATGCATGGCGTGGCTATGCAGCATATCTGCAAAGATCTGTTGAATAGACTGATTTCAAGAACTGAGATTGAAGAAATGCATGGTGTGGCTATGCAGATATGCCCATCCCTAGGTCTTATTATTGGGGTAGGGCTTATATTTAACAAATGTGTAGAAATCCTGCTAGCGCTTATTTGGGGGTAGGTCTTATTTGGGGGGAAACAAGGTATCTTCTGTTATTTCTTTTCTTAGGGTTTTGTAATTTTCTTTATAGAGGTCCTTCACCTCTTTTTTTAAGTACATTCCTAAGTATTTTATTTTCTTTGAAATTACTGTGAAGGGAATTGTGTCCTTGATTAGCTTCTCATCTTGGTTGTTATTGGCATATACGAAGGATACTGATTGTGGACAATGATTTTATATTCTGAGACATTACTGTATTTTTTGATCACTTCCAGGAGTCTTGTGGTTGAGTTTTTGGGGTTCTCTCAGTATAAGATCATATCATCAGCAAAGAACAAGAGTTTGAACTCCTCTGCCCCCAGTTGGATGCCCTTTATTTCCTTCTCTTGTCTGATTGGCTAGAACTTCCAATGCTATGTTGAATAGTAGTGGCAATAGAGGACAGCCTTGTCTGGTTCCAATTTTAAGTGGAAAAGCTTTCAGTTTTACTCCATTCAGTATAATATTGGCTGTAGGTTTGTCATAGATGGCTTCAATCAGTTTAAGAAATGTGCCACCTATGCCTATTTTCATCAGAGTTCTAATAAGAAAAGGATGCTGAATTTTATTGAATGTTTTTTCTGCATCTATTAAGAGCATCATATGGTCTTTGTTTTTGCTTTTGTTGATATGGTGGATTACATTTATAGACTTGTGTATGTTAAACCAGGCTTACATCCCTAGGATGAAACCTACTGATCATGATGAATAATTTTTTAAATGTGTATCTGTTATCTATTGGCTATGATTTAATTGAGAATTTTTGCATCTATATTCATTAGTGAAATTGGCCTGAAATTCTCCTTTTTAGTTGGATCTTTTGCTGGTTTTGGTATCAGGGTGATATTTGCTCCATAGAACGTGTTGGGGAAGATTCTGTCTCAATTTTTTGGAATAATTTCTGCAGCGTGGGTATAAGCTTTTCTTTGAAGTTTTGATAGAATCATGGTGTGAAGCCATCTGGACCGGGGCTTTTTTTGTTGGGAGATTTTTTTATTGTTTCATCAATCTCAGTTCTTGAAATCAGTTTGTTCAACAGATCTATTTCCCCTTGATTAAGTCTAGAAAGAGGTTGTAATTCCAGGTATTGATCCATTTCCTCCCCATTGTCAAATTTCTGGACATAGAGTTTCTTATAGTACACAGGCATGATCTCTTGAATCTCTGTGGCATCTGCTGTTATTTCCCCTTTATCCTTTCTGATTGAGATTATTAGAGATTTTACTTTTCTATTTCTAGTTAATCTGGCCAAAGATTTATTGATCTTATTTATTTTTCCAAAAAAATAACTTTTTCTTTCATTAATTTTCTGAATGATTTTTTTTGTTTTCAATTTCATTAATCTCTGATTTAATTTTGGTTATTTCTTTTATTCTGCTGGGTTTGGGATTAGATTGTTCTTCTTTTTCAAATTCCATAAGATGGTTCATGAGTTTGTTGATGCATTCTCTTTCTGTTTTTCAAATGTAGGCGTCAAATACACTAAATTTCCTTCTCAAGACTGCTTTTGCTGTATCCTACGGGTTTTGGTAATTTGTGTCTTCACTGTTCTTATGTTTGAGGAATTTAACAATTTCCTCCTTTATCTCTTCCTAAACCCAACTATCATTCAGCACAAGGTTGTTTAATTTCCAAGTCTTTGTGTATGGATGAACGTTTTCATTGTTGGAGTTGAGTTCCACCTTTATTGCCTTGTGGTCTGAGAAGATACAAGGTGTAATTTCCATTCTTTTAATCTTGCTGAGGTTTGATTTGTATCCTAGGATGTGGTTGATTTTGGAGTATGTACCATGGGATGGCAAGAAAAATGTTTATTCCTTAGCTTTGGGATGGTGTGTTCTGTATGTGTCTAATAATCCCATTTGTTCTAGGGTCACATTTAAGTCCTTTGTATCTTTGTTTAGTTTCTGTTTAGAGGATCTGTCCAGTTATGTCAGAGGGGTATTAAAGTCCCCAGCTATAGGGTGTTATGGGATATCATATTGCTCAGACTCATCAAGGTCTGTTTCATAAAATTCAGAGCATTTAAGTTGAGCACATAAATATTTAAAATTGAAATGTCTTCTTGTTGTATTGTTCCTTTCACTAGTGTAAGTGTCTATCTTTGTTTTTCTTAACTTTAGTTACTTTAAATCCACTCATATTGGAAAATAAGATTGCAACCCCTCCTTTCTTCTGATTTCCATTTATTTGAAATACTGTTTTTCATCCCTTAACTCTGAGTCTTGATTTGTCCTTCAAGGTTAGATGTGTCTCCTGGAGACAGTATATGGATGGCTTGTGCTTTTTTTTTTATCCAGTCAGCCAACCTGTGCCTCTTCAGTGGTGAGTTCCATCCATTGACATTTATTGAGAGAATTGATAAGTGTAGTGGAGTTCTATTCAGCTTATTTTGTGAAGGTCCATTGTGTAATTTTATCTTTTGTGCCATTGCAGGGGCTATGTTTTGACCTTTAGCTTCTGGGTGTTACTTTGCTGGTGGTGAGTGTTGAGAATAGGTCTAAGTATTTCCTGTAGAGCTGGTCTTGTTGTGGTGAATTTCCTCAGTGCTTGTATATCCACAAAAGATTTTATTTCTCCATCAACTTTGAAGCTTAGTTTAGCAAGATACAGAATTCTGTACTGAAAATTGTTTTGTTTAAGAATGTTGAAGGTGGATAACCATTCTCCTCTAGCTTGGAAAGTTTCATCTGAAAAGTTTGCTGTTATCCTAATGGCTCTGCCTCTGGGTCAGTTAGAGCTTACTCCTGGGCTGATTGAAAAAGTTTTTCTTTCATCTTGACTTTGGTTAGTTTCATTACTTGTGTCTTGGAGAATGCAAGTATATTCCCATTAAACTGGAACCCCACTGCATTCATACAGGGGTTTGTTTGTATATATTCAAAAGAACAGTATTTTTCTTGGTGGTGCCCTCCTTTTCCTTCCTTTTTTCTTTTTTAAATTTTCTTTCTTTTTTGTTGGTTTGTTCGTTTTGTTTTTTGTTTTTTCTACCATTTTATGACCACCATTTTTGTGGTTGTTTTTTTATTACTATTTTTGTTTGTTTGTTTGTCTTTTGTTTTGTTTTCTTTTTTGTCTGTTTCTTTACTTGTTTCTGATTGTCTGGGCATCGGTGTGCTTGTATGTCTGGTAGCATTTTAGTCTGTTTATTTGTTCACTTGGTTTCAATGTGTTTTGTACTTTGCTAAATCCTCAGATTGGCTATATTCCCTAACTCCAATTTTCACATTCAATAAGAATATGGAGGAACAGGGGACGAGGGCTGACTGGAGCTAGTTTTCAACATAAACTCCAGTTCAGTGGGAGAGACAACTGCTAGAAGAACCCAATGAAGCTGAAGGTGGGGAGCCGAGCTGAGAGAAGAGATAGATAAATGCACGTCTTCCCCACCAAGGCAAACCACGACTTCAAGAAAACAAATTCCAGGTTTAGATTGAGCCCAGGTGGAATATTCTCCAGCTCCCATTGAGTGCCTGAGGCAGATAGGCTTCAACTATCTCTGCTGGCTGGCAAAAAAGAGTGGTCACTGAGTGGAGGAGGCATTGACTTTACTTGGATTCTGGCAGGCACAAAACCCTGACACACTCATTGACTTTACTTGGACTCTGGCAGGCACAAAACCCTGACACATTCACCTATTGGACAGGACTGGGTTACAGAGTCTGGGTTAACAGAGACTGGTAGTGGGGTTACCAGAGACTGAGGTTACCAGAGTCCAGTGGCAAAGGGCGAGTAAGGAGGGGAAAGAGACATCAGCCTCCTTACCCTCAAATCGTCTATTGAACAGGCCTTTCTGACTCCTCAGAGCATCAGAGCGAGCCACACTTGAGCTACCAGTAGACTCCTATTATCTAGTTGCCGGAGACCTTGTGAACTTTCCAACCAAAGAGTGGGTACTGATCGGGTCAATAGGTGTGGATCTCTTGACTTGGGCAAATTAACTGGTGGTTGAGGGAGAATCTCTGATGCTCTCTGGATTTTCTCAGGCCTAAATTGTCTTCAGGTGGAACATTCCCCAGCTGTCACTGAGTGCCTGAGACAATCAGGGTTTAGCTCCCTTTGCTGGTTTGGGACAAAGAGCAGTAACCGAGTGGAGCTGGCATTGTCTCTACTTTGATTCTGGCAGACACAAAGCTCTGCCACATTTGCTTATTGGGCAACTGGGTCACAGCCCTGCAGGGTCTCCAGTGATTGGGTGTGACAAAGGTACAAGGTCGGGAAGGAGGCATCAACCTTTCTAAAATAATTTATTTGCTGGGTAGGTCCTTCTGACCCCACAGAACACTGGAGCGAGTCATACCTGAGCTGCCAGAAGACCCCTGCTGTACAATTGCCAGAGACCTCTTGAACTCCCCCACTTGAGACTAGTGTTGACTGGGACACTTGATTTAGATCTCTTGAACTGGGACAAACACCTGAGAGCTATCTAAAGTGATACCCTGGGGGTGTGGCTGAGGGAAGGTGTGGTTTTCCTTTCCCAACTGTCGCCTGTGAGGGGAGGGGTGACTTAATCGCTGATATTTCTCCACAGCTGAAATCTTAACCTAGAGTAACTGATTTTCTAAGATAGAACAGAGACCAGCCGAAAACAAGATAGAGACACGCAGGCCCCCAGGCTCTCAGACCATAGCATTATACGCATCCTAGGCAAAGCTCTAGGGGAAAAGATACAGACACCAGTCCCAGCCTTTGCCCCAAAAGGCTAGTAAAATACTACTCCCAGAGCCCCCAACCCAACTTCCTCTTACCTGCTCACCTAGCCAAACGGAGTAAATCCAGCATGGGGCAGAGTCAGTGGAAAAACTCCGGTAGTACGAATAACCAGAGTAGATCAATCCCCCCAAGGAAGGATGTGGCAGATACATCTGAAGATACCACCCATAAACAGATGGCTGAGATGACAGAAATAGAGTTCAGAATGTGGGTAGTAAATAAAATTAACAGAATGGAAGAAAGGAAAGAGCGAGAACTTCAAGAAATTATTCAAAAAATGTCTCAAGAAATTATTCAAAATATGTCTCAAGAATTCAACAATTTCAAAGATAAAATGATCAAAGATTTTGAAACATTGAGGCAAGAGTTCCTAGCCCTCAAAGATTTGAAAAATATGGTAGAATCCCT
>NW_003852544.1:1741516-1742983 GCF_000181295.1 Otolemur garnettii
ATGGTCATCGACTTTTAATCTCCTAAAACAAAATAACTTTCAACCCAGGATCCTGTATCCAGCTAAACTGAGTTTCATCTATGATGGAGAAATTAAATACTTTAATGACATTCACATATTGAAGAAATTTGCCATAACTAAACCAGCTCTCCAGGAAATTCTCAAACCTATCCTCCATAATGAGCAGTGAAATCCTCCACCACAAAAGTAAACTCACTCAGAAACTTTTGATCAAATCCCAACTTCCACAGTGGCGAAAGGATTAAAAATGTCTACTGGACTTTTAAGCAACTCGAGGACCAATATTTCACAAGGCCTATCAATAATTTCAATCAAAGTGAATGGCTTAAACTGTCCTTTAAAGAGGCACAGATTGGCTGATTGGATACAGAAACTCAGACCAGATATCTGTTGTATTCAAGAATCACATATTATTTTAAAAGATAAATACAGACTCAGGGTGAAGGGATAGTCATCTATATTCCAGGAAAATGGAAACCAGAAAAAGGCAGATGTTGCAATTTTATTCACAGATACAACAGGGTTTAAACTAATAAAAGTAACCAAAGACAAGGATGGCCACTTTATATTTGTTAAGGGTAATACTCAGTATGATGAGATCTCAATTATCAATATCTATGCACCCAACCAGAGTGCACCTCAATTTATAAGATATACTCTAACAAGCATGAGCAACTTGATCTCTCCCAGCTCCATCATAGTTGGAGATTTTAACACTTCTGTGGCAGTGTTGGACAGATCCTCTAATAAGAGGCATAGCGAGGAAATTTTAGATTTAAATTTAACTATTCAACTTTTGGACCTAACAGACATCTACAGAACTTTTCATCCAAACAAAGCTGAATACACATTTTTCTCATCAGTTCATGGAACATACTCCAAAATCAATCACATCTTAGGTCATAAGTCTAACCTCAGTAAATTTAAAAGAATAGAAATTATTCCATGCATCTTCTCGAACCATCATGGAATAAAAGTTGAACTCAGTAACAACAGGAATCTGCAGTCTCATACAAAGACATGGAAGCTAAATAATCTTACGCTGAATGATAGATGGGTCAGAGATAAGATCAAGAAGGAAATTACCAAATTTTTAGAATAAAATGATAATGAAGACACGAGTTGTCAGAACCTTTAGGATACTGTAAAGGCAGTCCTAAGAGGGAAATTTATAGCTCTGCAAGCCTTCCTCAAGAGAATGGAAAGAGAGGAAGTTAACTTAATGGGACGTCTCAAGCAACTGGAAAAGGAAGAACAGTCCAATCCCAAACCCAGCAGAAGGAAAGAAATAACCAAAATTAGAGCAGAATTAAATGAAATAGAAAACAAAAGGATTATAGAACAGATCAATAAATCAAAAAGTTGTTTTTTTGAAAAGATTAATAAAATAGATAAATCTTTGGCCAACCTAACCAAGAAAAAAAGAGTAAAATCTCTAATCTCATC
>NW_003852544.1:1744292-1755207 GCF_000181295.1 Otolemur garnettii
GAACACTTCTACACTGCTGGTGGGAATGCAAACTAATACGTTCCTTTTGGAAAGATGTCTGGAGAACACTTAGAGAACTAAAAATTGACCTGCCATTCGATCCTACAGTTTCATTATTAGGTATATACCCAGAAGACAAAAAATCACATTACAATACAGATATTTGTACCAGAATGTTTATTGCAGCCCAATTCATAATTGCCAGGTCATGGAAGAAGCCCAAGTGCCACTGTTTGTTGATCCACGAATGGATCAACAAACAGTGGTATATGTACACCATGGAATACTATGCAGCCCTAAGAAAGATGGAGAGTTTACCTCCTTCATGTTTACATGGATGGAACTGGAAAATGTTCTTCTTAGCAAAGTAACACAGGAATGGAAGAAAAAGTATCCAATGTACACATCCCTATTGTGAAACTAATTTATAGTTCTCGTATGAAAGCTATAACCTAATCAAAGCCCAAGAATATGGGGAGGGGAGGGGAGGGGAGAAGGGCGGATGGGTGGAGGGAGGGTGATTGGAAAGATCACCTCTATGGTTTGTCTTACAAGGGTACAAGTGAATCTTTCTAAAAGTAGAGTATAAATGTCTTAACACAATAAATGTCATAAAGTCTATGTTAACCAGTTTGATGAAAATGTTTCAAATTGTATACGAAAACACTACACTGTACCCCATGATTGCATTAATGTACATACCTATCATTTAATTAAAAAAAAAAAAGTAACTGTAGCTCACTGTGGCAAGGAGAGGACACAGGGTGGTGGTCACATTCCCAGACCCAGCAGTGTGTCATCCTTCATCAAGTTGTTCCCTCCCTCTGCCTGGATGGAAGGAAAATACCAGCTGTTCTCTATTCTTCTCTGGGCTGTGTGGGAATGAGCAGGCACAGCAAATAAAAGATAAACAGCATCTTGTCTGATCAAATAAGATGCAAAGAAGATTCCACCTCTGGGCCATGCTGGACTGGCTACTGGCTCAACCCTAGGCAGGCAACCCCAGGGTCTAGCCTGCTCTCCCTGTCTGTGGTACTGTGGGAAAGCCTTGTGTCCCAGTCTCTCTGGATCTCAGCCTTAATCCATAGAAGACATCCTATATCCTCCAAATGAGCCAGTTTCTCCTTTGAACTCCTGGTACCACCTCAGACCACCCCTCCCCCCAAGATCTAGTTTTTCAACTGTGAGCCAAGTTGTGTTGCTAGCTGACTAACTGTCATAAGGATAGGTGAGCTACCTATTGTGCTCATGTGGTTGGCCAAGATACATCTGCCCCTTTCACCAACCCCAACACAAACTGTCCCCTTATCTCTTTTTCTTCCCCTCCCTCTCTCTCTCCACACACACACACACACTCTCCAAAAATGTACACCACTGGTAGTCCCTAAAACTCTTTGCCACCCAGTCAAGATAGTAACTCAGAAGCAATCTCAGGTTAATGGCAGAGATTTAGAAATAAATTCATCCTGAAATAAATAAAAATGTATTTCTATTTAATTCATCCCACACAATAAAAAAAAAGGTGGTGATCAAGGCAGATGAAAGTGGACTGCCTTAAACTTAACCATCTGGAAGCCTCAATCATGTCTCTTGAACCAGAAGTGTCATCTTTATTAGAGGAGATCAGCATATACTTGGCACTTGGTGTATAGCTACTGAGCTGAAGAATGCATTCAAAATCCAGTGAGGAAAGGATGGATGGAAAGTGTTTGCATTCACCTGGGACAGGCAGAAGTACACATTCAAGGCCTTATTAACGTGCCTGTTCTCAATTACTTCCTAGTCTGAAGGAAGCTTGTGAGTCTTCACACTCCTTAGAACATGGTCCTGGGTCACCTTAATGCCAACATCATGTTAATGGAATCTGATGGACAGGAAGTTATGCTTGCATGCCTAGTGATGGCAGGAAAGGAGCCATTGCAGGAAGTATGGTATCCAGATGCTCACACCCTTCAAGGATGAAAATCTGAGTCATTCTAAGAACCAACAACCTAGCCCAGCTGAGTTGCCATCCCAGGGTGAGAAGAGTCTACAATGAATGGTAGGAAAAGGAGGTGATAGCCACTGGTTATAGTCTTGCGATCAACTGGAGTGGTGACTACACTTGGACTTGTCTCACAAACTCTCCTGTGTAATTTTTTTTTTTTTTTAAGAGAGGGCAATCAGCCACCAAATTGAAGAATCAGTGGCAGAACAAAGTGGACATGGGAGCATGAGTGGAGCAGAGTAGGGGAAGGAGTAGGCATGGAGTAGGCTTCTTACATTATGTGCCTGTGTCTTTCTGCTGAGGGCTTTCTCTGGGCAGAAGTAAGTGCTTAGCCAACACCAGGGAAATAGCATCCTAGGATAGCACCCAGAAAATGGCCTGCAGGAACTGGTAGCTATGTACCCCCAGCTTCCTGGAGCCCTGGTGATGCATTTCAGAGGGAGATCCCAACTTGATGGTTTTGACTCTTAGAATCCTTGAGGCTAAATCCTTTTCTACTCCTTCTGGATTTGGTTGTGTGAGCAATTAAATTCAAAGGCTAGCTACAATCTTATTCATTTCTGTTTCTCTGAAACCTCTTATTTTTGAGACAGGATCTCATTTTGCCATCCAGTGCAATGGTGTTATCATAGCTCACTGCAACTTCAAATTCCTGGGCTCAATTTGTCCTCCTGCCTCAGCCTCCCAAGTAGCTATAGGTGTGCACCACTGCACCTGGCTCATTTTTCTATTTTTGGTAGAAACGGGGGTCTTACTCTTGCTCAGACTGGTCTCAAACTCCTGGCCTCAAGCAATCTTCTTGCCTCAGCCTCCTATAAGTGTTGGGATTACAAGTGTGACCCACAGTGCCCAGCCTGAAACCTCTTTTTCTTCCACAATAGGAAATACTTGTTTGAAAAAACAAGCAATAGGGTGCTTGATATTACAATGTTCGATCTTGCAGATGGTATAAAATAAGGAGAAGGTGAATATGCTGCATGAACTTATACTATCTGTGACCTTTAAACTAGCAGGATAGGAGTCATTCTGTTGCCCCTATAAGGGCCCCAAGCATATACAAAAACACAATGTTGTTTATCCATAGCTCTAAGTATATAACTAGTAATTAAATTTCTTAGTGATAGAGTACATGTATATTCAAATTCTCTAGGACATGTCAAACAGTTCTCCAAAGTATTAGTCTAATTTATATCAACAGTAGAAGAAAGCTCTTAATTCTTCAACCCTGCCAACATACTCTTTTCTGATTTAAAATTTTTGTCACTGTGGCTATAAAATGGCATTTCATTCGGGTTTAATTTGCATTTCCCTTATGACTAATGAAGTTGAGTATCTTTTTTATTTATTTGCCATTTGTACTAATTCTGTAAAATCTGTTTATTTCTTTTGCTTGTTTTTTATTCAGTTTTTAATCATTTTCTTATTATATCATAGAACTCTTAGGAAATATATATAAAAATATGTGCATGAATATGTGCGTCTTTTGTCAGTTATGTGCACTGTCAATATTTTTGCACAGGTGTATTTTCACACTTCTTAAAATTTTTTTGATGTATATATTCTTTTTTGTAATGTAGTCAGATTTAATCAAATTTTTCTACTAGCATTTGCATTTTCACCCTGTTTAGGAAATCCTTCCCTGTTCCAATATACTCCCTTATGTTGTCTTCTAAAAGTATTGATTTCTGTGAATGGTGGGAGGGAGTCTATTTTCTATTTTTCCTTGTGAATAGCTTATTATGCCAAGATCGTTTATTGAGAAGTCCATTTACTGATCACCAAATCAGCTATTTCATGAACATGAGCTATTCATATATTTGTGAGTCTGTTTCTAGGCTTTCCATTTTGTTACATTTATTAATATTTTTTTCTATCTCTGTCCCAGTACCACATTGTATCCATTACTATAGCTTTGTAATAAATAATTCTGGTACAAAAGCCCCTCTACATTTTCTTCTTCAGGAATATGCTAGTTTTTGCTCTTCTGCTTAGTGGAGCCATGGGGGCAGGGCCATCCTGAGATCTTGGACCTATAGAGCCATCAGTGTGCAGTGTCAGCCTGGGAGAGGTGCAGGCATCCAACTCCAACCCCCAGAGCTGCTGTACTGCTGTGCCCAGCAAAATATGGGGGTAGGGCTGCCCAACCTCCACACCAAGAGGGATATGAAATCAAAGGAGATTATTCTCAAGTCTCGACATTTAATGTTGTTTAACCCATTGGCTTTCTTGGAACTTGCCACCCCTTTCTTCTTGGCTATTTTCTCCCTGTTGGAAGGGGAGTGTCTATTCTATGCCTATCCCACCATTGTATTTGGGAAGCACAGAACTTGTTTGATTTCATAGGCTCATGGCCAGACAGGAATTTGCATCAGGATGAAATATACCTTTGAGTCTCACCCATGTCTGATTTAGATAATATTTAGATGAGACTTTGGAATTTTCACTTTTGAGTTAGTGGTGGAATAAATTAAGACTTTTGGCACTATTGAGATGGAATGTGTGTATTTTGTATATCAGAAGGACATAAATTTGGGGGATGAGGAGACAGAATACTATGGTTTGAATGTTTGTGTCCTCTCAAAATTCATGTTGACAATCCCCAATGTAATAGTATTAAGAAGTGAGGACTTTAGGAGATGACTAGGCCGTGAGAGCTTTACTCTATGAATGGGATTAGTGGCTTATAGAAGGTCTTGGGGGTGAGTCTGGTCCTCTCAGCTCTTCTCCACATGAGGACACAGCAGTAAGATGCCATCCTGGAAATAGAGACAGACCCTCACCAGACACCAAACCTGCTGGCACCTTCTTAGACTTTCAGCTGCCAGAATTGTGAGAAATAATGATGTTCTTTATAAATTACCCAGTCATAGGTATTTTTTATAGCAGCAAGAATAGACTGAGACAATTTCTACTGTGATTTATTCTTTGACCAGTGATATATAGAGAGGGTGCTAAAAGAAATGTATACACAATTTAAGAAAGGAAAAAATTAAAATTATAATACTCGATATATACCAATAACAAAAGATGAATACAATTCACGTTTGACTTCTGCAGTTAGGAGAGGTGCTCAGAGTAGTGACCATCAGTGTCCAGACACTTCTGATTATGACAAACTAGTGCTTCAGTGATGTTGATCAAAGGGTCCACTTATATTTCTGCTCATGCTGTTTCAGTTTTTCCCTGAAGCACCACTAGTATAGCTGGTTTTCTATGGTACACCAAATCTTTTAAGGTCCCCCATAAGTAGAAGTCAAGGGATGTTAAGTCAGGAGAAAGTGGGGTGGGGGGGACTCAACCTCACCTTTTCATCCTATCCATTGTCCTGGCAAATTCTCATTGAGGTAAGCTCTCACATCTCAGTGCATTTTATAATCTTGGGATGAAAACTTTCCATTTTAATGTTTTAAGAATGTATCATATGCTTATTTTCCTAACTCCTGTCTCGGGTGCACATTGTTTGGTAGACCTTTATGGCAAGCATGTAAACTGTTCCAACACCATAGTGGATGAGTAAGGACTTGTTGCTGTGTGAGTCCTCCCAGATCTTCCCTTCTAGCCATCACACACAGTACCATGTCTTAAACTTATCACAAATCCATGCAATTATTAGGCATGTAAGTATGAGAGGCATACTTACACCTTCACTGTCATTGTAATTCTACAATGTTTTTGAATTTCAAATACCACTTCAAAATGTTCTTGCCCTCCTTGAAGGACAACCATGCTTCGCCATTTTCTTTGTCCTACCTGTCCCAAGGTGATGCTAGCATTCAAATGATTAACACTATCTTTTGAGCGAATGTCATACTACACATTGGTACCATAATTCAATTTAACTTCCAAAAGTAATACATAGATAACATCTTTTAAAATGTGTATACATTTTTGTCACCCTAGATCTGTGTTCCTTAATTCCCAAATTTATGGGCTGTTTTATTATCTTTTCATTTTTGATTTACAATTCAATAGCATTGTAGTCAGTGATTATGGATTATATGACATCACTATTTGAAATGTATTTGTTATGTCTTGGGTTTTGGCCAAGTATGTGCTCATTTTCTTAGGATATTCTGGGTGCCCTTGAAAATAATATATGTCCTACAATTGTTGGGTATAGTATTCATTAAATGTTTTTCAATAAGTCTAGTTTCCTAATCATATTGTTCAAATATTCTATGTCCTTATTGATATTTTGCCTCTTTAGTCTATCAGTTACCTAGAAATTTGTGTTAAGTTCTCCCACTATGATGGTGGATTTGGCTACTGGTCATTGAGTTTGAAAATACACATAAAAATGAGTATATAAATCTTTATACTCTTTATTTACTCACAGTTCACTTTTTATTTGGCCTGTCACTCTTTTATACAAATCTTTATACAAAGCTTTATACAAATATAAAGGTCAATGGATTATTTCAAAGTGAACACACCTGTGTAAATATTACTTGCATTAATAAATAGGATATTTCCAACATGTAGAAGCAACCCCTTCACCATTTTTAAATTCCCAGCCCCTCATTCCTCCAAGAGAAACTATTATCTTCACATCTAGGGCCATAGATATTTTTTGCCTGGTTTTAAACCATACACACACACATGTGGATTCCATATATATATATATGGATTCATTCAGCATAAATTCTTTTGTGCCTGGCTTATTTTACTCAACACTTTGTTTGAGATTCATGCATGTTGTTGTATAGAGCAATTACAAACAAGTCACGTTGCTTGTAACAATTATTCATTTATCTTCACTTTCATTGCACTATAATATTCCGTTACACAAATAAACTGCAATTTATCCATTCTACTGTTGATGGACATTTGGGTATTTCCAATTTAGGGGTCTTATGACTAATGTGTCTATACACATTCTTATAGATGTTCTTTAGTGATATATGTGCGCATTTCTGTTGAGTACAAACCTTGGAGTGAAAATGTTGCTTTATAGATTGTGCATATATTCAACTTCAACTGATGATAGCCAACCAGCTTTCTCACATGGTTGCTGCCACCTTCCATGCTCACCAGCACTGTTTAAGAGTTCCAGCTACTCTGTGACCTCATAACACTTCTATTGAAAAGACTGCCATTTTTCCACTGCTCTGCAGTGTCAATATTGTCATAAATCAACTATCCCATATATATGTGTTTGTTTCTAGATTCCATTTCATTCATCTATTTATACTCAAACCAATATGCTGTCTAAATTACTCCATGTTCTGGTTATCCACTGATGCACAACAAGCTACCCCAAACCTAGCAGCATAAAATAACAATTATTTGTTATTATTACTATTACATGTCAAAGTTGTAGGGATTGACTTGACTCAGCTGGGAAGTTTTCACTCAAGGTCTGTCATGTAGTCACAGTTAGACAGTGGCTGGGATCACAGACATCTCAAAGTCTTCCTTGCTCTGTCTTGTGGTTGATGCTGGCTTAAGATAGGACATCAGCAGGACCTACTGGCTAAAATCCCTACCCATGGGCTCCCACAGGGCATGGGCGGCCTTATAACAAGGTGGCTGGGGTCCCAGGGTGAATGTCCCGGGAGAAAACCAATTGAAACTTCTATCACTTTTTGTGACATAGCCCAGAAGTCACACAGTATCACTTCTGCCATACTCTCTTCAGCAGGTTGTTGCAAAGGTCCACCCAGGTTTAAGGGAAAAAGGATATGGACTACACCTCCTAATGGGGGAGTACAGAATTCTGGAACAGTACCTGGGATGAAAAATACTATCACATCCATTTGGGGGAAATTCCAATCTGCCACACTGCAGTTTTATAAAAAATAAGCGTAGATATCTCGTAAAGTACACTCTAAGATTTGTTCTTTCTTTTTCAATTGGTAACTTTTTATTTGGCCTGTCACTCTTTTATATGAATTTTAGAACAATCTTGCCAATTACAACAACAATAACAAATCTGTTGGAATTCTTATTGTAATTATGGTGACTCTATAGATCAATTTAGGGTAAAATTTTAGCTAAGATGTACAGTATTATGTCTTCTACTATCTTTAGTTTGCCAGGAATTTTTTATCATGAAAGCGTATTTATCAATTGGTTTTTCTCTATGCATTGAGATGATCAGATGATTTTTCCCTTTCTTCAGTTAATGTGATAAAATATATTGATTGATTTTTCTAATGCTACACTAAATGTGCACGCCTGTGATAAGTCAAATTTGGTAGTTGTGATTGTTAATTATATGGGTCAACTTGCTGAGCTAAGAGATGCTCAGAGAGCTAGTAACACATTATTTCTGGGAATGTGTGTTTCCAGAAGAGATTAGCATTTGACTTGCTAGACTGAGTAAAGAAAATAGTCCTCACCAGTGCAGAAGGGCACTATCCAATTCCACTGAGAGCCTAAATAGAACAAAAAGGTAGAGAGGAAATCTGCTCTCTGTTTGAGCAGGACATCTGTTTTTTCCTCCTTTCGGCCATCAGCCCTCCTGATACTCGGGTCTTTGGACTCAGGCTGGAAATTACATCATCAGCTCTCCTGGTTCCCAGGCCTCTGACTCAGAATAAATCACACCACCCCTTTTCCTAGGTCTCCAGCTTGCAGACAGCAGATTTTGGAGATATGTATATCTTCCATTGGTTCTGTTTCTCTGGAGAAGCCTGACTAACACAGTTGTGCTAGGTTGTTCTTTTACTATATTGTTGGACATAGTTTGCTGTCATTTATCTAAGATTTTTGCATCTAACTTCTTAAGTCATACTGGGTTGTAATTTTTACTTCTTATAATGTCATTACCAAGTTTTTGGTATCAAATGTTATTCTTGCATCATAAGTGAGTTTACAAGTATTTTCTCTTGGGGCCAATCTTGGCAGGGGAAGAAGCAGGGCTATATTGGACACTTAGTCAAAGGGATCTGTATATCACACTGGCAGTCAACAGGAGCTGCATCTCATGCTTACTCAGTGAAGGGGTCTGTATCTCACACCATCAATCAGTATGGGCTACAAAGTGGTTGTGGACAATGCATTGCAAGGTCTGGGCTTTGGTGCCCTCTTGTGGAACTTGTATGCCTTACTGACAATTCTGAAGATGGGGAGGGAAGGAGGAAAAGGATGGAAGTTAGACCTTCCTGGGTTTATCCCCACACAAAACTTGAGTGAGTGACCTTGAAGAAGTCCTCTTCACTGAGACTTGGTTTCCTCATCTGTACAAACAGTGATGATTGCATCCATTTCAAAAGACTGCCAGGGATATTACAGAGGTGATTGTGCAGGTGACTCAATAGTGGCACCTCCTCTGTCTCCCCAATGAACAGAGGGTTTTACTATCTTGCCCTGTCCCTCCATCCTGTGCCTGTGGCTGCAGGGGCAAGAGAATGGTCCTAAGCTCCACTGAGTTTCCACAATCAGGCCCCAAATGCTTTGGTATGGGTCTCTAGGGCCTGGACACGCTACCTGCTCCTCTACCCAGCCTCAGCCAAGCAGACTCCATTTGTTCCCACATAGTCCTGCCAGTCCCCTACCCCCCTCACAAATTCCCATTCTGCTTCCAGCTCTGATGTGGGTGAGGCATCTTATCTCTCTTCTGGACCTGTACCCCTCTCCCAGCCCAACCCAGCCCAGGCCACCCCTTTCATTGCCCTCCTACCCCCCATCAGGATCCCAGCTGGCTTATTCACAGACACTGACAAGCTGATTCTAAAATTCATACAGAAAACTCAAGGGACCTAAGACAGCCAAAACTATCTTGAAAAAGAAGGGCAAAGATCAGAAGATTCACACTTTCTCATTTTGAAACTTACTACAAAGCTACAGTTACAAGACCCTGAGTATAGGTACAAAGATAGACATATAGACCTATAGAATAGAACTGAGAGTCCAGAAATGAACTCTCACACTTATGTCAAGTGATTTTGACAAGAGTGCCAAGACAATTCAACGGAATAGTCTTTTCACCAAATGCTAAGAAAGCTGATAGCCACATGCAAAAGAGTAAAATTGGAGCCCTACCTGACACCATATACAAAAATTAACTCCAAATGTATCAATTCCTAAGTGTAAGAGCTAATACCATAAATTCTTAGAGAAAATCTGGAATAATTCTTCATGATTTGGGGTTTGGCAATGATTTCTTGGATATGACTCTAATAGCCCAAGCAACAACAAAAAAGTGATAAACTGGATCTCATCAAGATGTAAGACTTTGGCACTTCAAGGGATGCTACAAGAAAGTGAAAAGACAACCCACAAAACGGGATTATTTTTTGCAAATCATTTACCTGACAAGTGACTTGAACATATAAAGAACTCTCACAACTCAATAATAAAAAGGCAACCTGATCAAAATGTGCAAATTTCTGAATAGATATTTCTCAAGCAAGGTATACACAAATGAACGAACTACATGAAAAGATGCTCAACATCATTAGCCACCAGGGAAATGGGAATCAATATCACAGACAGACACCAGCCTACACCTACTGGGATGGCTATCATCAAAAAGTCAGATAATAAAAAGTATTGACGAGGATGTAGAGAAATTAGAACCTCCATACACTGCTGTAAATGTAAAATGGTACAGCCACTTTGGAGAAACAGCCTTCAGCTTCTCAAAAAAGTTAAACACAGAGCTTCCCTTTCACCCAGAAATCCCACTGCTGACCCTTCTAATCCCACAGCCCCTCAAAGGGCATCTTCCTTCCCACCATATTCTGGGCCAGAAGTGTTTTTTTTTCCTTTTTTAAAAAAAATTAAATGATAGCTGTATACATTAATGCAAACATGGGGGTACAGTGTAGTGTTTTCATATACATTTTGAAATACTTTCATCAAGCTAGTTCACATAAATTTCATGTCATTTGCATAGTCATTGTGTCAAAACATTTATATTCTAGTTCTAGAAAAGTTCACTTGTACCCTTGTTAGACAGAAATATAGGTGATCTTTCCAGTC
>NW_003852544.1:1755551-1793375 GCF_000181295.1 Otolemur garnettii
TTTTTATCTTCTGGGTATATACCTAATAGTGGAATTGTAGGATTGAATGGCAGGTCTATTTTTAGTTCTCTAAGTGTTCTCCAGACATCTTTCCAAAAGGAACGTATTAAATTGCATTCCCACCAGCAATGTAGAAGTGTTTCCTTTTCTCCACATCCACGCCAGCAACTCTGGTTTTGGGATTTTGTGATTTGGGCTAATCTTAGTGGAGTTAGGTGATATCTCAAAGTAGTTTTGATTTGCATTTCTCTAATGATTAAGGATGGTGTGCATTTTTTCATTTATCTATAGGCCGCATGCCTATCTTCTTTGGTGAAATTTCTTTTCAAGTCCTTTGTCCACCTTGCAATGGGATCACTTGTTTGTTTGTTTTTTGTTAAAAATATGGAACGCTTCACGAATTTGCGTGTCATCCTTGCGCAGGGGCCATGCTAATCTTCTCTGTATCGTTCCAATTTTAGTATAAGTGCTGCCGAAGCGAGCACCAGAAGTGTGTTTTGAGCTGCCCTTGGCCATGCCCACTGCCCTCCCATTCCTCTAGGAGAACCACTGAGTGTCTTTTCATTATCAGGTATCTATGATAAAACTGCAGTCAGTTTTCAGGATTGTTTTGAAAGAAGAGTCCAGACCTGAGACAGGATTGACTTCCTTCTGGATATTAGGCCATCATTTGTGAAGTGACCACCCAACAGCTGTGACGCCCGGGTCCTTCACCTTAACTGATGCTGGGGCCATACAATTTCCTCAGCCCTAAGAGCAAAAGGCTTCCTAGACCTGGAGACCACACCCACCTTCATTCAGAGTAGCTGGGGTGCCCCCTCCCCACCCCCAGTATCCATGTAGACAGAGATACACATGTCAGGTCTTCTGCAGTCAAAACACCAAGGAATGGACACGACAGCTCTAGCCAAAGGAAGACTATGCCAAGTGCCCCTATAAAGGAAGCAATGAAGACAGAGAGGTCCAGGAGCTGGGCCTTGGAAGAAGAGAATTTCAACAGGTGAGACAGAATATGCAAAGACATGGAAACCATTTATTTGAACCATAGGAATTTGTCATGGGTGGGATGATTAAGTATCAGCAATTTCATATAAGTCAGTTTAATATAGGATGTGGGGAGAAGAAGGATCCATTACAGCTAGGCCAGCGGTTCTCAAAATATGTTCCATGGAACCCTAGGGTCTTGAGCTCTTCTGGAGAAACTGCGAGGTCAAAACTCTTTTAATAATAGGACTAATTATTTGCCCATTTCACAGTGTTGACATTTAGCCCAATGGTACAAAAGTGGGTAAAGCTATCAGAATCAAGTCACCTGCTCCAAACTCTACTAGTTATTGTAGTCTTCACTACCCAATGGTCACAAAAAAATCCAGTTTCACATTAAAATGTACTGATAAAGCAGTACAAATAATTTTATTAATTTTTCAACCTTGAGTACACATCTTTTTAGTCTTCCATGTGAGGAAATATGAAAATCACATACTTCTGACTTGCAATAAAGGACAGAGACAGCCCTGAGGAAAAGCACCTGTGTGATCTTTGAGTTACAAGCTCAGCTAGCTGGTTGTTGTAAGGGACATTATTTCTACTTGAAAGAATAACTTACAGAAACTAAGCTATTTGGACTTGAGGTTTTTTTCAGGCTTTTTTTTTTTTTTTGAGACAGTTTTACTCTGTGCCCTGGATAGAGTGCTGTGGCATCCTGGCTTACAGCAACCTCAAACTCTTGCGCTCAAGCAATCCCCTTGCCTTAGCCTCCCTCCCACAATGCCCAGCTAGTTTTTCTATTTTTAGTAGAGATGGGGTTTTATTCTTGTTCAGGCTGGTTTCAAACTCCTGAGCTCAAGCAATCCACCCACCTCAGCCTCCCAGAATGCTAGGATTATAGGCATGAGCCACCGTGCTTGGCCACTTTTTTAAAAAAATGAATGTTGTGAGCTTGAGCTGACCACTTCAAGGTAAACAACTGCCAATAACTGTAGCCAATGATAAAAATTTGAACTTTCAAACAAAATTTGGATTTTGGAAAACTTGTGTCTGGCACTCTAAACCTGACAACTTCCCAATAGTGAAAGACTTTTCTAATATTGATAGTGATATTAACAAAAGTGCTGTTTTGATATTTATAATAAAATGTGTCAACATTCAGAAGATCTGCATCACTCTATGAGTTTTCCAAGTGACCAACACACGATGCTACAATGTTATACATGCATAAAAGATCCATTCAAAGTACAAGATATACCAACAGACTTTAATGTAAAAAATCCATAAAATTCATCAGTAGTCTTTCAGATTCTACAATGTAACTTATCTTAAAGAAACTACCACTTATCCAGTTTTGGATAATATCCACAACTATCTAAACAATTATTAGGCGAGGCTCACACCTGTAATCTGAGCATTTTGGAAGGTCAAGTTGGGAGGATCGCTGGAGTCAAAGAGCTTGAGACCAGGCCTGGCTAGTTTTTCCATTTTTAGTAAAAATGGAGTCTTCCTCTTGCTCAGGCTGGTCTCCAGCTTCTGAATTCAAAGAAGCCTCCCAGAGTGCTAGGATTACAGGCCTGAGTCAGGGGCCTGGCCAATTTCTGTCATCATTTCCAAGCATCACGTAATGCACATAATTGTATATGCTAGACTTTTACAGGGCGGCTGTGCAGTGGGTTTGTTTACACCAGCATCACCACAAACACATGACCTCAAACACCTCAAAATATGTCCACTGACTAATGCATTGGACTATACTGGGCCAGGTACTGGCTGACATCAGTCACAGCAATTTTTCAGCTCCATGATAACCCTGTGGGACCACCTTGCCTATGGGTCTTTGACCAAAACGTCGCCAGGCCCTGGTTCTGCACCATCTCTGCAGAGATTGCGGCTGCCCTCGCTGCGTAGTGGCGGTTGGTGGAAGTGTCTGTTGGTGTTTGGCTCATTGCCCACCTGGTGGCATCTATTTCTCAGAAAATTTCCCTTTGATTAGAGAGGCGAAGGTCTTATTAACAGGTGAAATTTTCTGAGAAATAGTTTAATGAATTTGTGAAGTCTCAGAGTTCTTGCAAGAAAATTCCTCTTACAAGGAACACAGGTTGAAGCAAGAAACAAAATGAGGGTGATTATTTTAGCCTCCGAGAGTATGCTTGCATACCCACCAGACCCTGCAAAACAGCTTCATGGTAGTCTCACATTTATCCCTGTTTTCTCCAACCCACATTAAGAAATGCATTTCAATCTGGGTGTGGTGGCTCATACCTGTAATCCCAGTACTTTGGGAGGCCATGGTGGGAGGAAGGCTAGAAGCCAGGAGTTCAAGACCAGCCTGAACAAGAGTGAGATCTCTACACAAAATAGAAAAATAATCTGGATGTGGTGGCATGTGCTTTATAGTCCCAGGTACTTGGGAGGGTGAGGCAGGAGGATTTTTTGAGCCCAGGAGTTGGAGGTTGCAGTGAGTTCTGATGATACCACTATACTCTAGCTGGGGCAACAGAGTGAGACTCTATCTCAAAAACAAACAAACAAATAATTTAAAAGACAAATTTCATATATGACCCAATACATGGCCACAAATACACATGAAGTAATATTTCCCCTGCAACCTGGGATCCCTCCCTATCCCTTCCATTCTATTCTTCTTAGGATCATCAGATGTAGCAATAAAAGTACAGAACACTCTGTTAAATTTGATCAGATAAATAACAAATACTTTTTAAGCATGTGTATGTCAATACAATATCTGGGATACATTTATACTAAAATTTTTTGTTATTTACCTAAAATTCAAATTTAACTTGGTATCCTGTATTTTATCTGGCAACCCTGTTTCTACTCAATTTTTAAAAAATTGATGGTAGAAACCTCCTAGCCCAATGTTACAGCCTGCTAATAAGTCCTAGCCCCCAGTTTGCAAATACTGCCTGAGGCAATAGGACCAGGATCCCTGTAGTCCACTGGGGAATCCAGAGACAGTGGAGGAATCAGGATGTGAACGAAGGTAGTTACCCTTCCCCTGCTTGGACACACTTTCGAGCATGGGTGGAAGAGCTGCCTAGTGGTATCTTGTGTGCTGCAGTAAGAGGTCTGAGGATTGTTTAAAGAGGAGTTTTGTGCACATATATGATTAGTGGAAGTTACTTTTCTAAAAAAAATTGGTTTATTAAAGTTCTACATTTAAAAACCTTGTTTTTCCTTAAATGTACACATTCGAATTAGAACTCTTATGCAATTTTAACAATAGTTTACAATGGGGGCTTTTGGTTGATGTTCATTCTCATTTATAAGCTAGTTTAAATAAGAACTCTGAAATCTTTTAACTGTGTATTTAGTTGCTCTAAATAACTAACTGAATAACTAACAATACATTCCCTGGTTATGTGATGGGCATTTGGTCCTTAAACATTGGCCAAATTCCTTATGTCTTTCAATCCAAAAGTCATAAGGCTAAATTAAAATACTCAATTAGGCATTGTAAATTACATACCTTTCTAGGTGAGTATAGTTGCCTGCAGGTCAGATTCACTGACTGGGGACCAGATCTGGAGCAAAAGACAGCCATAAGTAACTTTAAAAAAAAAAAATGACAACAGGGGACAAATGTTACATTCCCCATAAAGCCAATAGGGGCTCCTGTAGGAAGACTCAGGGCCTACATCCCTTCATCTTGTTGCCATGACCTATTCTCAGCTCCACACACCAGACACACTACAAATTAATTAGACTCAATTAACCTTATAACCATTCTGCTTTTACTCCTAATCTTTCCCTTGGGAAAGTCGGCTCTGACAGACATTCAGAACGTACCCAAATGGAATCTGCACTTTGCTCTGGGCTTCAGATCCAAGGTACATTACCCATTACCAGGATTTTCCTTCAGTGCAGGAAAGAAGTCCTGTGGGGTTGTGTCTTTATGCTTCCTTAATACCTTGCTGTGTCTCACTTCCTGCCATTAAATACCCTGCCTCTAGGCTTGGGATGCCCTCTGTATCTTCTTGAGGAACTCCTATTTACCCTTCAAAGCCCTGCTCAGAGACCCCCACTGTGAACCATTTCTGACAGTCCCCACCTGCCTCCCCAGGGTAAACCTTCCTTTTCTCCCACCCTACCCAACTAGGGATTCTGGACCTTTTTGTGCCCTGGGCCCTTTTGGCAGTGTAGTAAAGACTATGGAGCCCTTTTCAGGGTAATATTTGTAAGGCATAACATAAAGTATATAGGATTGAAAATATTACCAAATATTTTAAAAATAACAACTTGGTGATATAATGATCTTTACTGTTACTCATTTTAAGCAGGTCTATGGCTGGTCTCCTTAATGCTGTAGATCCAAAACAAAGGCGAACATAAATGATATTTTGAGATCTGCTACAATCAAAATGCAGTAAGAATGTAATTTGTATTGGTGACAAAGGCGTGGATACTGCAAATACAACTCTTGATTTGTTGGTGGTTAAAAGCAATGCTAAATTTCAGGTAGAGATAAGTGCAGAGAATACAATTTTCCTTTGCATTCATGCAACTCCTACATTCTACCAACAGACTTCCTATGCACCTGGGGTGGACTAAGCCACCTTCTGGGGACACAAACACCTACCTTCTTTGGGAGTTCCTCTGAGTGGATCTCACTTCCCTCAATGTGGCCTGTTTGTGAACAGTCATTGGACCACACACAGTCAGATTCATTCATATGCTTTTCTGAATAAGTATTATACCTCAGTAAAAAGTTCCAGGCTTCTATTAGCTCTGTTCTCTGGACATTCTACTCCTTCACCTGACAGTGGGGGACATGATCTTGCTAGTAATAGTAGTCAGCATTTGTGGAGGGCTAACTATATGCTAAGTACTATGATATGTATATGTTTTATTTAATCCTCCCAGCAAGTAGTAGAATTTGGATCCAGGATTGTCTGACTTTCTGGTGGCTGTCCCTAAACACTAAATTAACAAAAATATTTGCTATGTGCCTGTTTCTTCCTATAGTCCCTTAATGGCAGGGATGATGTTTGAGTCATTTTAGTATCTCTAGCAGTTACCATGATGCCTGGCACAGAACAGCTGCTTTCTTTCCAACTTCTGGCTAACCACAGAGGTACATGTAGTGGAAGAGAGAAGATGTGGGCAACTCACACATGCACATGCACTCACATGCACTAGGGGTGGACCCAGCCACCTTCTGAGGATACACACACCTACCCTCTTTGGGAGTCCCTTTGAGTGGATCTCACTAATTACACATCCTCTTCATCTGCCTCCTTTTCCAGATACCAGTTAACTGAACATCTTGACTTTCGGTGGAAACAAATCCTTTCTAGATACATAAAGCATTCCCTGTTCACTTTGGAGAAAATGAGGAGTCATGGTGCTGAGAAGGGCAGAAGGGCATATTCAGGCACTGCAGATTTCAAATGGGTTGGCTCCATCTGCTTAAACGAATTTCAGCCATTTTTATAGCTCAAGACAACCAATCTTTAATATGCCTGAGGAATATCAGGATAGCAGTTACCCTTTAGGGTGTTGAGGACAAGGCATAAGGGAGCTTCCAAGTGAGTGTGCCATCTTCCATTTCCTGACCTGGGTGCAGATTCCCTCAACATAGCCTGTTTGTGAACAGTTCTTGGACCACACACACTATCAGATTCATCATGTGCTTTTCTGCATAAGTATTATACTTCAATAAAAAGCTCCAAAAATCGCTATGGAAGTCAGTTGAGCTTTTTTTCCTCCAGATACCAAACTCATACATCAGAAGTTCATTTCTCTGCAGGCCACAATGGAGCAGTCTTTTATACAATGGTTCCAAGATTTTTGCCCTAGAGCACTCATTTATCTAGTGGCACCCCAGTGCTACCCAGCTGCTCTGGATCTTGTCAACCAGCATCTCTCTGGGGCATCATCCCAGGACCGGGAGCCTCCTGTGGACACCCCAGCAGGACATGGAGCTCAGGGAACAGGTGCCCATACTGACTTGGGAGGGGAGCTTTCCAGGGGCTGGTGCAAGTCTAGAGGTCCTGAGCCATAGGCCTATGGGGGATAACCAGCGCCCTAAATGGCCCTTTATTGCTTCCAAATCTCTTTTAAGTCAGTTTTCTCACTTGAGAAAACTGAGGTAGCTTCATTCCCTACAAGAACTCTGAGGTAGCTTCATTCCCAGTCTATAGAAGAGGACACTAAAGCCAGCACAAACCAGTGCATAGAATGACAGGGCTGCACCCCCACACCACAGCCCACACCACAGCCCACACCGTCTCTCTGCAGACTGAGCAGGGTGGCCAGGGCCCAATAGGGGTGATGAGTGCCCCGCCCCCCCCCACATTGGCCTCGTGGCAATGAGAGGACCCACGAGTCCAAGAGGAAAACCTCCATAAACCAACCCAGGCGGCCAGGAAAGGGTGAGGGGCCTCCTGCACCTTGCCCACCAAAGGCAAAGCTGAGCCTCTGCCCACAGGCTATGCCAGGGAATATGGAGCAAGTCCTTGGCCCTATAAGTAGGTAATTGTTCAAATCCAAAATGTGGGACATGCTATGGGACAACTAACGCACTTTATTAAAATGAGTTGATGGCATCAAGCTAAGGAGAGGGTGAGAGTTCTAAATTAAAAAACAGGCCCTGCAGCAGCTCATGCCTCTAACTCCAGAACTTTAGAGGCTGAGATGGAAGTATCCCTTGAGGCCAGGAGTTCAAGATCAGCCTTGGCAACATAGTGACCCTTTCTTTACAAAGAAAATGTCTTTTAAAATTAGCTTAAAAATTATCCCATTAAAACCCACTGGGAGGAGCAGAAGGCAAGGACCCACCTGGAAGTGCCGGCTGGCAACCACCTGACCAAATGCCCTGGCAGTGATGGAGAGCAACTATGGCTTGTGGCACATCCCCAAGTGGCCCACAGTGCCCAGTCCCATGTAGAAGATATCAAATTGTGCTAGTACAACCATAAAAATAATACCTAAAGTCCCAGTCCCCCATCACTGGACATGAGCAATGATGACAGATAAATACAGATGATTGGGAATCGAATCCTAGGTGAAACACTTTTAAAAAGTGTATCAGGCTTTTAAGAAACATGTCTGCAGTATCCTGTCTGTCTTAATGCTAACAGAGCTCAGCTAAAGGAATTTAGGAGGTTCTAGTATTCTCCATGGCTAAAGCTGAGAGTCTAAAACCCTGATGCTTAAACTCTATTCTAGATCATAACTCCAACTCCTTCAGGATATAAGGAACAGAGATAATGTTACCACAGTGATAGATCTTTGGCTGCCCAGGTTCTTTGTAACTCAGGAAGACCTCATCTATTCCCAATAATATGTATTACTAAACTCTTTTGGTTATCAGACAATTGTGTACTCAGGCTCAGCATTCTCAAGCAGTCCAAAACCTTGAAAGTTTAGGCAGACACCAGAAAGAAGCACTAAAAAATCCCACTGGATTTGTGGTAGAACTGCAGAAAAAGGCTGATATAGGGCTCCCATATCTATAAAGAATTGTTCAATTACCTGTGAATGTATGGGACCAATATATGTGCAGCCTTGGGAACTCTGAAAGAGAATTTAAAAATTGTGAAAGACATACTAAGAGAGTTAACCTAGTGTTTGATAAAGGTGTACCTCTATACCAAAAACTGCTTCAGATCCTAAGAAGGATGGAGAGTCCCTTTCATATTTTGTGTTAACTCTGAGTGATGTCCAGAAGGCTCAAACAGTTGTCCTTAGATGATAAGGGACACCTGTGTGACGGTACCAAACCTGAAACATTTAACCAGTTGTAGACTGTTGAAGAACAGAAAAGGCTTTAACATCTGCTCCTGAAATACCGTCCTGAAGAAGCAGAATCTAGAAACTGGCAGAAGATAGCAGATGAACTGGGAAACAGGATGGCCAAACACGTTGCCAGCAGAATACAGAAGTATTTCATAAAGCCAACTAAAGCTGGCATTCCAGTCCTATGCAGAACACTAAGCTTATACATATACTCCAAAAAGTCTTCAACAGGCAGATGACTGCACCCTCTTAATAAGCATCTCTTTAAACCTTCTACTTTCATGATTTCACATGAACCACCAGAGTATGAGTGGTGATGATGACTGGTCCTATTTTCACAGCTGCATGAACACTGCTGTTAAAGAGGCATCGGATGAAGCAAGTCCTATCATGTCTAGGAATTTACCTGAATATAAAGAATTATTACTATTTAAAAAGTTAAAGAAGCAGAAACTTCAGCAAATGGAAGCTGAAAGTGGATTTGTGCAATATGTGGGCTTTAAGAGTGATAGCTATAGCATAGAACATATCTAGGGTGTTCAGTGGCCCTCCCAAAATTGTCCTCTAGAAATGTCTTTGGATTTCTCTGATTCTTGTTCAGACTGCCTACATGAAACTGATTATTCACAAGGAAGATCATCAATTAGAATCTATTTATAGGTCAGAGACATTCCTAGGCATTCTTAGGCATTCTTATGTGTCCCAGGGCACCTTGATCCAAACTACTTTCCAGCAAACAGATGACATGGAAGAGACCATCATTTTCTACTCCTCTTCAACACATAGCAATGTTATCACTGTTAATTATGTGCACAGCTTGGAAAGATTCTCTGCTTTCCCTGAAATGACACTAGCAGCATGAGAGCTTCCTGAGTGTTCTTAAGTACAGCTCTGCACTGTTGTGGTTCTAGATCACTGCTCAGCCACTGAACATTCCTGGTGAGCAGAGGGTATCTCTGGAGAATTTGTCACCATCACTTTAAAGCCTTTTAGGTGGTGATCTTAAATGAGATGGAAACGAAAGCACACATTAAAAAGAGAGTAAAGGTGGCACCTGTGGCTCAGTGGGTAGGGCACCAGCCCCATATCTTGAGGGTGGTGGGTTCGACCCCACCCTGGCCAGCTAAAACAGCAGTGGCAACTGCAACAAAAAAATAGCCAGGCATTGTTTCAGGTGCCTGTAGTCCCAGCTACTTGGGAGGCTGAGACAAGAGAATTGCTTAAGTCCAAGAGTTTAAGGTTGCTCTTTTCACTGAGGGTAAAAGAGTGAGACTCTGTCTCAAAAAAACAAACAAACAAAAAAGTAAATTCCAAAGGTTTCAAAGAACTCAGTCATATATTTAAGATGACAAAGTATTTATGTTAAAACAGTTAAGTAGTTTTCAGTTTTGCGAAAATAGCTTTCAGCACAGAAACTGACTTCTTTAGATAAAGTTTTAACCAATGATGGTGTTTGCTTCTTAGGATATATACTTTAAAAGAACTCTCTGTCCCAGTGGTGGTCATTGATGGCCTTTAGTAAATCAGAGCTGCTTAACTATATTGATATGTAATTTCCTTTAATCACAATGAACTGTTCTTATTACCAATAGTGAAGCATTACAGGAGGCAGCTGTGGCTTTGCTTCCTTAACCAGCTTTGGCGTGTGAATGTTATAAAATTGTCACTTAGATATAGTTTTTAAATGTAGTATTATGTAAGATGGATCATGTGATGTGTACAAACTATGGTGAAAAGTGCCAGTGGTAGTAACTGTGTAAAGTCTCTAATTCACAACATTAATTCCTTTAAAATACACAGCCTTCTGCCCCTGTATTTGGAGTTGTCAATACAACTCATCAAAGAAAGCTGCCTAATGTAAAAATCACATATATGGTAATAATTTCCCTCTTTTGTAGTCTGCACAAGAGTCATAAAAGATTATATTTTTATTATTATTTAAACAAGTGATTAAATTCAGTCTGTGCATTGAGCAAGAGTTCACATAATTCTTTTATATTGCTGGATTTTGTTATGCATCATTTAAAACATTTTGTATATTTCCTCTTATCTGTGTGTACAGTATATTCTTGAATAATGTTCATTTGTCAGGAGAACTGTGAGAAATAAACTATGTGGATACTGTCTGTTTATAAAAAAAAAAATAGCTGGGTGTGGTGGCATGCACTTATAGTCTTACTCTGGAGACTAAGATGAAAGAATTACTTGAGCACTGGAATTCAAGGCAGTGAGGGATGATGGTATCACTGTACTCCAACCTGGGCAACACAGCACCACCCTATCTCTAAAAAAAGAAAAAAATTAAAAACTACTTTCAAGAGATAAGATGTTAACACATCAATGAGTGGATATTATATTATTTAGCTCCTGATCTAAATAAATCAACCGTAAAAAGACTTTTTAAAATATGTTTGGTCACAGCAATTTAAATGTGGTATCCATTATTCAATGATAGTAATCCTCAGTTTTCCATTAGGGTCCAATTTTCATTCAGTTTACTTTTTGAGCAGTTCCAACAATTTATAAGAGTTGATAGTTTATGACTTTAATTCTTTCTGAGAGACCTCCCAAAAAATAAAAAAAAACATTTACTGTTTAAAAAAAAATTGAACAAAACCTATTCTATCTTGCAATTACTATGTGTATTTGTTCAAGCTTTATATAAATCTAAGATGCATTTTGAAATCTTAGGGATCTTATTTTTCCTATATCTTAAAATATTCAATTTCGGCTCGGCACCCGTAGCACAGTGGTTATGGTGCTAGCCACATACTCCAAAGGTGGTGGGTTTGAACCTGGCCCAGGACAGCTAAACCAACAATGACAACTGCAAGAAAAAATAGCCAGATGTTGTGGCGGGCACCTGTAGTCCCAGCTACTTGGGAGGCTGAGGCAAGAGAATGGCTTGAGCCCAAGAGTTTGAGGTTGCTATGAGCTATGACACCATAGCACTCTACCAAGGGGGTGACATAGTAAGACTCTGTCTCAAAATATATATATATATATTTTTTTTTTATTTCATCATCCTAGAATTATTTCATCATTGCTTATCACGTACTTCCAACTATACTAAAAGAGACCAAAGTAACAAAACATAAAGCTGGTTGAATTGCCTGCCACCACAATAGTACAATAAATCATCACTGCCATATCATCTTTCCATTTTCTTACCACATTGCCCAAAGTATTGGATCAACTTTCCAGAAGACATTAAAGAATTATGAAGATAGGCTTTTCTTTGTTTCACTCATATCAAACAACACAGTTGAGCATTCAGAATTTTTTATTTTCTATGCATAACAGTAAGGAGAAGAAAATTGACCACAGGAGACATTCACATCCATCATGTAATTAGAAGTTGATGAGGAGGAACAGAGAGGGGCAATCTAGCCAGACACTGATGATGCCGCTGAAATCGATCAGATGAGAGAAATGTCAGTGAAATTTCAGGAGACTATATCCTAGATAAATGATCTCAGACCCTTATTTCAAAGGACAGAAGGGAAATATAATCGCATCTAGTTAGTCAAAAGGAAAGACTTCACTCTATATTTCATAATAAGAACTTGGACTACTGTATTTTCCTTAAAAGAACATATGGTATTCTTTTACATTTTTTAATGTTTATGAGAAAATGTGCTAAAGGCAGGTGTATATACAGAGATATTGGGAGAAAAAAGATGATGAAGAATTTTAAAAATTAATTGGATTTATCATTCTAATGCATGTTTCTAAATCAAGAAATGAAAACGTTTTGTAATCATGGAGAAAAGAAAATGACCACTTTCTCCTCAACAAAATTATCAGTGTAAAAGATTTTAAAAAGTTCATCCAAACATCACATTTTGACAATGTCAGTGCAAGAAGGAGAAAAAGTAATGATAGGCTGGAAGCCATCAGAGGTGTATCTGAAACCTGGAATCAGTCTTTACATATAAATACTGCATTCCAGGTTCATGAACCATAAGTGACAAGCAGCCAGTAGCACTGGAAGGATGCTGTCTATGTACCATCAACATCACATACATGGAGTACAAAGTTAAATTTGCTATGTTTGAATTCTTATTAAAATACCAAATGAAGTTGCGTTTCACTATCCCTTTATTCTACAAGTTACAGGCATACTTTGGACTTATGGAAGGTTTGGTTCCAGACCACTGCAATAAAAGTATCACAATAAAGTGAATCACACACATTTTTTTATTTCCCAGTGCACATAAAGTTACATTTGCATTATACTGTAGTTTGTTTCGTGTGCAATAGCTTTGTGTCTAAAAAAATGTACATACCTTAATTAAAAAGTACTTTATTGCTAAAAAGTACTAAAGATCATTTGAGCCTTCAGGGGGCCTTTAACTGGTGGAAGTTTTTGTCTCCATAATGTGGCTGTTGACTGACCAAAGTGGTGGCTGCTGAAGGCTGGGGTGGTTATGACGATTTCTTTCTTTTTCTTTTTCTTTTAAACTGATGTTTATTTTCCACCAACCTTATTTCCATCTTGTTTAAGAGCTTGTGGAAGAACGGCTTGAGACCATTCATTGTTTGTTCCTATTCGTTCAGTGGCCTGAGCAGTGGGAGATGCAGACCAGTCTTCTATGGCAGGCTGAGAGCCTCAGTCTTCAGTGGGGAACAGCTGAATAGGTACAGAGGACACCTGCACGCCTTCTGAGTCTGCTACCTCAGGTTGAGGAGTAGTAAACTCAGGAGCTGGGGCAGTCCATTCACCCTGAAATTCCCCCTTGGTCACAGCTTTCTCAGCAGCAGCCTGCTCTTCCTTTTCAATCTCTTCAGGATCTCTGTAGAAGTAGAAATCAGGCATGACCTCCAAAGGATATTCACAGGAGATGGTGCCCCGCATGCGGATAACTTCCCGGGCCAGCATCCACCACATCAGACCTACTGAGTGAGCTCCCTAGTTGCATGGGATGGCGATGTCCACATAACAGAGGAGAATGAATCTGTTATACAGAGCAATGGTAGGCAGATTAACATAAGCCTCTGTGAGAGGTTGGTGGTCAGCCCTGGGATCAGTAACCACCAGAAAACATGGCTCCCAGAATGCTGCCTGGATCTGGTGAGTGGCCAGCAAGAGGAGTGGCACCAGTGGAAACAGCAAACGTCAGCATAGATTGCTGGCCAGTATTCCCAGAGGATGTGCTGCTGACATGAGGGTTTTCAAAGGCATCAATGGCACAAGCTGCCAATAGAAGCTTCTCCCAGGTCCTTTAAAAGTGACGGCATTTATGATGGAGATGCCATCACTTTTCCTTTTGTAGATATACTGTTCCATTTGGAAATCAAGGTTGGTGTCACCTCAGTGGGTTTTGGCTACAAGGAATTTGAGGACATCCTCCTCCTTCATTTGCAGGACATCCAGGGCTCCGGACATTGTGAAAGTTCCCTCTAAGTTAAGATGGGAATCCAGAACGATAACATATGGACCCTCCCTGAGCAGCATGGAAAGACAGGTAAGGCAATTTCTTAAAGTAAGGCAACAATGAAAAGATTTGCTACACTGATTGACTCTTCTTTTCATGAAAGATTTCTTTCTAGCATGCTAGCATTTTATCCACAGTAGAGCTTCTTTGAAAAGCAGTCAAATCTCTCAAACCCTGCTGCTGTTTTATCACCTAACTTGATGTAACATTGTAAATCCTTTGTTGTTTTTTCAACAATGTTCATAGCGTTTTCACCAGAAGTCATCTCAAGAAACCACTTTGCTTATCTGTAAGATGCAACTCCTCATTTGTTGAAATTTTTTCATGAGATTGCAGCAGTTCAGTCATATCCTCAGGCTCCTCTTCTGATTCTAGTTCTCTTACTATTTCCAATACATCTGCAGTTCCTTCTTCCACTAAAGTCTTGAACCCCTGAAAGGCATCTATGAAGGCTGGAATGACTTCTTCAAAACTCCTGTTAATGTTGATATTTTGACCTCCTCCCATAAATCATAAATGTTCATAATGGCATCTAGAATGGTGAATCATTTCCAGAAGGGTTTCAATGGATTTTGCCCAGCTCTATCAGAGGAATCACTGTCTATAGCAGCTATAGCTTCATGAAATGTATTATTTAAATAACACTTGAAAGTCATATTCCTCAATCTATGAGCTGCAGAAGGGATGCTTTATGCATGAAAACAACATTAATATCCTTGAACATTTCCCTCTGAGTTCTTGGGTGACCAGGTGTATCATCAATGAGCAGTACCATTTTGAAAGGAATCTTTTTTCTGAGCATTAGGTCTTAACAGTGGGCTTAAAATACTCAGTAAATTATGCTGTAAACAGATCCAGGCTTTGTCATCCAGGCTTTGTTTTTCCACTTCTAGAGCACAGGCAGGGTAGATGTAGCATAATTTTTAAGGGCCTTAGGATTTTCAGTATGGTAAGTGAGCAGTGGCTTCAATGTAAAATGGTCAGCTGCATTAGCCCCTGTCAAGAAAGTCAGTCTGTCTTTTAAAGGTTTGAAGCCAGGCCTTAGCTTCTCTTCTCTAGCTATGAAAGTCCCAGAAAGAATCTTCTTCCAAGATAAGGCTATTTCGTCTACATTGAAAACCTGCTATTTACTGTAGCTAGATCTTCTGGATAACTTGCTGCACCTTCTCCATCAGCGCTTGCTGCTTCACCTTGCACTTTTATGTTATGGAGACTACTTTCCTCAAACCTCCTGAGCCAATCTCTGCTAACTTCCAACTTTTCTCTGCAGCTTCCTCCCTCCTCTCAGCCTTCACAGAATTGACAAGAGTCAGGGCCTCACTCTGGCTTTAACCTAAAGGAATGTTGTGCCTAGATTGAGCTCTCCAGACCACTAAAATTTTCTCTATGTCAGCAATTAGGCTGTTTCATTTTCTTATTATTTGTGTGTTCACTAGAGCAGCATTTTTAATTTCCTTCAAGAACTTCTCCGTTGCATTTACGACGTGCCTAACTGGTGCAGGAGGCCTAGTTTTTAGTGTATCTCAGCTTCCACTGTGTCTTCCTCACTAAGCTTAATGATTTCTAGCTTCTTCTTTTTTTTTTTTTCTTCTCACTCTGTTGCCCAGGCTGGAGTTCAGTGGCCTGATTATAGTTCACTGCGACACTGCAATCCTAACTTCTGGGCTCAAGTGATCCTCCCACCTCAGCCTCCGGGTTTCTAGCTTTTGATTTTAAGTTGAGAGATGTGTGCCTCTTCTTTTCACTCTAACACTTAAAGACCATTGTTGGGTTATTAATTGGCCTAATTCAGATATTGTTGTGTGTCAAAGAATAGGGAGGCCTGAGATGAAGAGAGATGAGAGAAGGGCTGGTCGATGGAGCAGTCAGAACACAATTTATCAATTTATATGGGCATTGTTAATGGCACTCTAAAACAATCACAATAGTAATATCACAGATAACTGATCACAATAACAGATATAATAATAATGAAAAAGCTTGAAATATTGTGAGAATTACCAAATTGTGATACAGAGACACGAAGCATGTGCTTTTGGAAAAATGATAGCCTTGCTCAACACAGGATTGCTGCAGACTTTCAATTTATAAAATACACAATATCTGTGAAACACAATTAAGTGAGCTGCAATAAAATTAATTATGCCTGGGTTTCTAAAGTAACTTAAACATGAATGCGAAGTCCTAGCTGGACTCAGACAGCTAGTAGTGACACTGAGGGGAAAAGAATTGTTATCAGTATTATAAAGTGTAAGAGGGGCACTGCGGTTACTTAAGGAAATGACTACCTTTTTAGTCTTGCTCTGTTATTTAGGCTGGAGTGCAGTGAAATCATTATAGCTCACTGCAACCTAGACCTCCTGGGCTCAAGCAATCCTCCAGCCTCAGCCTCCTCCAATCCTCCAGCTCCTGAGTAGCTGGAACTACAGGCATGCGCCACCATGCCTGGCTAATATTTTTATTTTTTATAGAGATAAGCTCTGATTATGTTGGCCAGGCTGGTCTCAACCTCCTGGCCTTATGTGTTTCTCTTGCCTCAGCTTCCCAAAGTGCCAGGATTATAGGCATGAGCCAACCACATCTGGCCAAGAAATGACCTTATTTTTGAGATGTATAGTATTTATGAGATATCAGTGATTGGCTTATATTCTGAAAGGGGGCTAGGTAGCACCAGCCAGACTAAGTAAAGATGCTGCTGAAGCCAAAAGACTCCATATGAGTACTTCCATATCCTTTGCTCCTGTGAGTGCCAGACATTTCCATAATAAGTTTTCTTCAAAAAAGAACAAGAGAATATTTCAGTAACAGAGGTATCACTCTTTGCAATTTGGAGCACAAATAACACACCCCAATCAGGCTTGTGTCCACTTCTACATCAGGAACAGCAAGAGCCCCCAGCCTCCCAATACCTACCCCGCCCCAGAGTATGGTCCAGAGAAGAAGAGTTCAGTCCTACAGGGTGGCAAGGTGGGTCTTATCTACACAATTCAGGAAAATGACCTCAGTAGGTGAGTCTGAGTTTAGTTAGAATCACAAGTCTTCCACCAGCCAAGGCAATGGTGCTGACTTATGACTTCTGAGAGGAGGCTGTTCGCTCCCCAGTGGATGAAGTCAATAAAGGGGGTTTAGCCACGTACAGTGGCTCATGCCTGTAATCCTAGCACTCTGGGAGGCCAAGGCAGGAGATCACTTGAGCTTGGGAGTTGAAGACCAGCCTAAGCAAGAGCAAGACCCCATCTCCACCAAAAGTAGAAAATCTTAGCCGGGCATGGTGGTACATGCCTGTAGTCTTAGCCACTACAGGCTGAGGCAGGAGGACTGTTTGAAGCCAGGAATTTGAGGTTGTGGTAAGCTGTGATACCCCTGGACTTGACCCAGGGTGACAGAGTGAGACGTCGTCTCAAAAAAAAAAAAAAAATATATATATATATATGTAATGGGGCTCCCAAAACAGGACTTTCTTTTTTTTGGTTTCATTTTGTCACCCTTGGCAGAGTGCTGTGGTGTCATAGCTCACAGCAACCTCAGACTCTTGGGCTCAGGCAATCTTCTTGCCTCAGCCTCCCAAGTAGCTGGGACTACAGACACCTGCTACAATGCCTGGCTACTTTTTAGAGACAGAGTCTCTTTCTCACTCAGGTTGGTCTTGAACTTCTGAACTCAAGCAATCCACCCACCTCAGCATCCCAGAAGGCTGGGATTACAGGTGCCTGTCCAAAAAATGGGTAGGACTTTGGAGTTAAAGCTCCATCAGTGCCATCATTTTGGCACTTTCACAGGGCACCTCCCCTCCCCAGGCAAAGGCAGCTGAGAAGGTTGTGAGACATCAAGGGTGATGGGTGCCCAAGAAGGTCCATGGTGATGGACAGGCCAGGGCCAGCCCAGGAAGCCACCCTGCCTGGTTTGCCAGGCCACACTGGTGATCCCTAAGGTCAGACTCAATGACAGGGCTTCATGTGCAGAATCTTAGACCTCAGTGCTCAGCAGCTATGGGCCCATGCCCAGGTATGACCAGGGTGCCAGGGGATCAGGCAGTCAAATTCAGATCAGTCTCCTTCACAGACTCTCCCAGTGTTTCACCAAGATATGCAACTACTTTCTAAACCAACAGGTCTCCTGGTGCTATGGGACCAATAGTCATGACCAGCTATATCTGGTTTTAGCAATGAAAGGCCTGCATCCCAGACAAATGGGGACAATCCATCCTAGGGCCTGCTTGCCTTTTACTTAAATGACAAAATCATTCCAGAAAACTGCTGGGACCTTCTCTACCTTAAGAAGGGTACGTGGGTAAATACATCTATACACTCCAACGTACAGATGTAGTTTAAGACAAGGCCCCTCTGAAAACTTTTGACTTTGACCCACTATAAGAAATACTTTTTACATTATTGCCCAGTGTGCCCACACACTCATGACACACTCAGGTATCAAAATGCTGAGTATTTGAAGACAATGACAGCAGAGAGAGGTTTGAACTCAAATAAATGAACTCCTCTACCAGGGGCCAAAGGCCGCCCTGCACTTGCAGCCCCCATGTGAGGCTGCTTTTCTGGGAGGAAGACATCAGGGCCAAATGTAGCTGCCTCCTTCCCAGAGCTCAACAGACCCTTCTCCCTTGAGGTCAGTGGAAAAATTCAGAAAGCAGGGATCCAAGATCAGCCTTTGTTCCTCAAGTGGAAGAGAGAAACACCAGGTGAGTGATGTTTTTGGAAACAGTAGACCTCAGGTAGTGTGGGAGCTCTACCAGGAATGCCAAGTTTTCAGCCTTGGGTGAGCACAGTCCCTCCCTGGGGCCTCATTTACTTCATCTACAGAATAACCCACAGGACCATGGCATTGATAACCAATGTCTTAGGAGTCAGAGATTTTATAAAGACTGTTTTCTCTTTCACTTATTGCACCAATGTTTAAGTCACCCCCAAATACCAGACACTGAGCTAGGCACTCGAGCTTAAAAAGACAAAGAAGTCACTGTCCTAGAGCCCACAGAGTCTCAGAGCTCAGCCCAGACAAGGACCTGGCTGATGTCCAGAAGCACAGGGCTTCTGTCTCCCAAAACCGCTGCAGAGAAACCCCAGTCAGACTCAAATAACTCCTGTGTGTGGGTTTACATGTATGTCTATGTATTGGAGGCAGCGGTGGGACAGAGCACAGAGTTGGACATGGTGGTCAAGTCACCTGGCTATAGATAACTGCAGCTCCTGCCCTCACCACCTTGTCCACAGAATAAGTCTTTCCATGGGCTGTGCTATATTGTTGTCTTTTCCCTGTGTGACCCATGGAAGTTGCAATGCTCAGATCCATGCCAGTCTGACAATAGAAATACCAGTGTGGAGGACAAAGCAGATGTCAAACACATAAGCTCATGGTCAGATCCCTACCCACGTCCACCCCCTGCCACCCTGCAAGAAGTCTCCCACTGTCTGGGCTGCCAGTTTCATTCAGCAAATACTATTCTTATAAACAGCTGACCCAGATTCTCAGCTTGAATTAGGACGTTTCCCAGGCAGTCGAGGGTATACAGGGATGAATTTAAATGTTGCTTAAAAGCAAAAAGCTTGAAGGCAAATTCAGGCTGCTCTTCTACAGGGACAAGGTGCCAGCACCATCCAGAGGCTACCTGGGGAGGCAGGGCCACCTGCAGTACCTCTCTCCAGCTCCAGCTGACCCAGGGAACCTCTGCAGAAAGATGTGATTTAAAATTTAACCTACATTCTTTCCTTGACCTTGTGGCCTGATTTTCCATCCTGTCTCTTCAGGGACCTATATGGTAGCAATAGAATCATCTTCCATTTTAATGTAATACTTATCACATTCTGCCTGACTCTCTTCCCCAAAGCAAAGACAATAGAGTCAGAACCCAGGGAAGAACCCCCAAACATGTCAGTTAGGGTCACTGTTCCCTTTGACCTTTCATCTGTCACCACGGAGGCAGGAGGAAGGGACAGTTCCAGCCAGTCCTTGTCTGGGAAGTGTGGTGTCCATGAGAATGGCCTCCCTGACCCCCAGCTACAGGGAGAGTCACTAGCAGAGGGTCTCAGCTGCAATCTCTGAAATATATGCTTCCCACAGGCTGCTCCCAGCTGGTGACCTTGCTCTAGAAGATGGGGTTCCCCAGTGGCCTTGCTGGACTGTCCCCTGGAGCCAGACCTGCAGCACTGTCCCATAGCTTTCTCTGCCCTCCGCAGTGCCCTCCCCATTATCCCTTCAGAGGCATTTCCCACAATAAAATTTCAAAGACCCAAGCTCTGACTATGCTCAGTTATGTAAGACTTTGCTAACCAAACAAACAGATTCAAAAACAAACAAGCAAATAAAGCCTTGCATGTTTGTTTGGACAGTTTTTTTTTTTTTTTTGAGATAGAGCCTCAAGCTGTCCCCCTGGGTAGAGTGCTGTGGCATCATAGCTCCTGGGCTTAAGCGAGTCTCCTGCCTCAGCCTCCCAAGTAGCTGGGACCACAGGCACAATGCCCAGCTATTTTTTGGTTGCAGCCGTCATTGTTGTTTGGTGGGCCCGGGCTGGATTCAAACCCGCCACCTTAGGTATATGTGGCTCGCACCTTAGCCACTTGAGCCACAGGCCCCAAGCCTTGTTTGGACAGTTTAAAACACCAGTAAGTAATTGGTGGGTTAGAGGAAAATATCAGAATGGAAATATTTTTATCTAGCTGAAGTTCTAGAAAGAAAGTAGCAATGACTAAGTTTCCTAGAATTGAGAAAAGATACTACTAATATCCAGATTCAGAAAATGCAGCCCTCGCTTTGTGGAACCAAGACAAACACAGGGCTCCAGTCTCAAATATGTGAGGTCAGTAAAGAGAACAAGAATTAGGATGTACAGAGTGTGTATTTTACCTTCTCAGAGTGAATAGACCCACAGCATGGGGTTCATGGGGGGAGCCAGGCAGCCAAGCACTTAAAATGTTTATTTATACACACCCTTCACAGAGAAGGCTTTCCCCTCCTGCTCAGCCCTGTCTTCCAGCATGTGTGGCCTTGATATGCATATTACAGTTTTTCAGGATGGTCAGAGAATGTCGGTTACATTTGCTGTGAAAAGATAAACACCCCCTCACCATAGGCTCCCCCATGGTGCACAGAACTTACAGCCCCAGAGGACCTGGCCAAGTCCAAGAGCAAAATCATCAGCCATGTATAGGGTATAGCCTGCAGGTCACTGGGAACAACCTAAGCACAGCAATTAAAACAAGTCACTCACCCTGTCCTGGACTGAAGCAGGATGTCAGCAGGCTTAGCATGGAATGGAAGAAGGCTATTGGCAAAATGCAATAGCGTGATGAAATCTTTGGGACCCAAGAGCTTGCCACTTTGCTGCATACAAATCCAGACCTTCAAATAGATTGTCAAGGTGGCTCTCTCTCTCTCACCTTTGTGCTGAAGACAGAGACCAAAACTTCTTCCCTCTCCTGCAGTTAATCACAGCCCAGCTGCCCACCAGGATAGGACCAGGGAGGATCTGTTCTCTGCCTCCAGGTAGCCTCACACTGCTGGGTCACCTACCCAGAGATGGACCCCAGACTCCATCTGCTCAGTCTGGGTCTGGACAGAAGAGGGAGGTACCTCAGTTGCTTTGGGACATCTCTGTGGGTTTCAGGGCATTATTAATGGCTTCCAGACAAATTGTGGTCTGGAAAGAGTTTCTGTATCAGTGATTACCACATTCACACAGAGAGGTCACAAACCCGGCCACACTGTTTCTGTCCTCCACCTCCCAGCCTCTACATCCTGTACAGCCCCAAGGAAGCCCCCAGGGGCATCAGGGCCCTCCTCCCCATGGACCACAGGTCCTGGAGGGCAGGGACAGTGGCTTGTTTGCCTGGGACTTCCCAAGGCCTGACCCAGAGCCTGAAGCTGGGTCACAAGGCTGAAGCACAAAGAATGTTCTGAATAAGTAGGCCGCAGCAGTTCTGACGAGCAGCTGGGTTCTTCCTTATATCTGTGGGCAACTCTGCTCTCCTGGCACCAGCCTGACTTAGGCCAATTTCCTCATACTGGCTGACTGCCAGCCTCCCTTGCACCCTCTTGAGAAGGAAGAACTGTCCAGAGCACAATTCCCCTGTGGCCACATCTGCTCAGAGATGGGGGAAGATGCCCCTTCGTCCACGAGTTTGAGAACATCCTCTTCTGGTGTGTGGACCCTGACCTTCACTGCCAGCATCAGCCCGGCATCTCCCCTCTCCTGCCTCTGATACACCTCCCACTCCCAGGAGCCTTTTCCCCTTCCTTTCTCACTCTTCACATTTGTTGTTCCTCCCTCCTGAAAAATTCTCTACTGTTCTTCTCATCTGGGCACTTCCTGCTCAGAATTTGGGGCTTTATTTAACTCTCAGCTTCCTTAGGGAGACCTTCGCTAACCCCTAAGTCTGCAGCCCTCGTGCCTCTCTTCATCTCTCTTGCTCAGCCTGGTCCCTGTCTGCCTCTGTCCACACTGCTCAGTTACACCTGCCATGAGAGCAAGGACCACATCTGTCTGGCAGGTGCTGGTGCCCACCACAGTGCCTACACAGTAGAGGCTACAACATGGCATAAACTACCTTCTCAGCCAGTGCAACATCCCACAAGCACTTGGCACCATCTTCCCTCCCCACATGTTCCCTAAGACTATCTGTAGCCAGCCCAGGCTACTCACATCTGTTCAGGTGTCATCTTTGCTTTCATACTTCCCACCACCATGCTTGAACCCCAGGCAGGTGTCAGTTCCCCTCCTTTAGCATGTAGGCTGCTGAGCCCTGGCCAGGCAGGACCCCTGCACTGGGACTCTTCCTGCTACCTGGTCCCATTCACAATGTGCATTACTTCTCTGAATTCAAGGCATTTCTGATTTATCAATTTTTACATTGATAAAACTGCATCAGAATTGTCGGTTTTCTTAAAGACAAGGGGTCTGGCACTGCATGGACAGGGGAAATCTTTGAGGTGTATCTATTGGATTAATGAAAAGCTGATGCCAATACAGCACATCCTAGAGAAGGGGCATTACCTCCCATCAATCTCATACTGAGAAGATGCCAAGGTGAAAGAGCAGGTGGTGGTTTCTGCAAGGCTGTGGGAGTAGGAAGTTTTAATAAGGGCTGTGTCCGAAGGTCAAGCAGTATCCATCACCAACTCTGGTTCTTTTCACTCAGTAGCCAGTGGGGACAAGAAATCACTCTGGGTGTGTCAATTGTGTATTGTCCCCTGACAAAGTACCAATAATCTGGGTAAAGATGTGTATACAAAGGGAGTGGAGAGACCTGCTGAATATGGAAATGGTGCTCAGTATTCTTTGCTGGGAAGAAGAGTGCAAAGAACCTCCTGCTCATCCTAGGGGAAGGAAATGTGGTAAGTAGCCCTTTTTGCTTTAAAGGGCTAGGTCTCTAAAAGTAGCAAATTCTACTGTTCAGACTAGGAAGACCAGTGGTGTTTGCGTTTTCAAAAGGAATAGCTAAAAGCTACCAGGCAAGTATGGGGGAGTTCTCCAAAGTCAGTTCATAAACAGGACCAAGAATAGGGCTTAGAAGGTGGGCGTGGGATGGGTATCCCAAAGAGGGGAGGGCTTTACCCAGGTGTGTGTGGAGTGGGGAGTGACACATGCAGGCATCCCTACACAGAAGTGGGACCACCCTGAGAAGCCAGCTGGAATGGGAGAGCCAAGGCCTGTAGCCTGGTATTCCTCAGCTGGAGGCCAAGGATCCTGCAGGAGTCTCCTAGAGCCATAACCATTTACAGCCCCACCACTTTCCTGCCGCAAGGGCAGAGTGCTGCAAATTAAACCTCAGTGCTGTAAACCCAGCCAATACAATAAGCACAGTAACTCTGTGGGTGTACTTCCTTCAAGGCAAAACATTAAATGGTAGCCATCTCACAAAACAGTGGGCTCTCAGCATCTCCCACTTGTACCAGCGCTGGCCATCTATCTGGTTCAGACACTATCTCTGCCTTCTCCAAGTTATTTCCCCCAAATGACACCTGATTATAACAGCAGCTAAATTGTGGCTTCTTGCTATGGCTACGTGCCAAGGGCTTACCATGGGTTTGCTGATCTGACACCCAAACCAACCAGGTCATGTGGGTGCCATCAGTGCCCCATCTCACTACTGGGAAACAGAGGCATGGAGAGATTAAGTAACATCCTGGGGACTATTCATCCCATAAGCAGGAAAGCAGGAGCCAAATCCCAACCCTTCTCCTATTCCTCAGTGGCTCTACCATATCCATGGAACTAAGTTCAACGTCTCACTGCCTCCCCACTCTTCTGCCTGCCCTCCTGGGTATACTCCCCATGTCTGGCCATCCCCTCGATGCCTACCGCAGAACGCTTGGCCTGTCCTGGCTCTCCTTCCTCCCCTCCCCTGGTTGTAGACCCCTGACCCCAGAGAGCCCTATTCTGGGTTCTCCCTCACCTCGTGTGCTACTCTGTCCCTTGAACTCCCAGGGGCCTCTCTCAATATTGTGTCACCATAATCCACAGTTAGAGAGGAATTTTACATGACAACCAGCCCACACATACAAAGATATAATTGAAACAAAATCTTTCACAGAATAACACTGTACTTAAGATTCACAACATGCAAAGCACACTGGCCTGGTCTATTCTGCTCCAATTTTAAAATGCTTTCCTGCATAGAACATGCAACACCAAGACTACATGTAAACCGTGGACTCTGGGTGAGCATGACATGTCAATGTAGGCTCATCAATTACAACACATGTCCCACTCTAGGGGGTACTGACAATAGGGAAGCCATGTATGTTGGGGTCAGGGATCTATGGTAAATCTATGTAATACTCAATTTTCTTGTGAACCTCTTATTTGTGAGCCTTTTAGTTTTTAGAGAATAAAAAATAAAAATTAAAAAAAAATGCTCTTTTGTCCCCACTAAACTGATTTTACTCCTTGGTCACACCTGTAGCATGGATATATTCTAGAGAATGTAGTCTTGGTCATTCTTTTGGCCCAGCTTTTTTTTTTTTTTTCATTCCATGTTATGTTATCTAAAACAATTTAGGTAAAACTCATGCCCCTGCCCAGGCTAAGTTTTTCACTTTGATTGGGATGATGGGGTTCCCAGGTGAAGAGACTTGCAGTGCTAAAATAGGAAAGTCCCAGGTAAACTAGGAGAAACTGTCCCATCAGAGTAGATGCTCTGTTAGTAATATGGACTCTCACGTCCAACATACAAAAAGAACTTTACTCCGAACTTGTTCCCTTGCAGGTGCTGAATCAGTCTGGGAACCTAGTATGTGATTGTTGCTCATGCTAAGGGCCAGTCTGGGGCTTGACTGTAGGGATGTTCTCCATCAATGCTTACCAGGTTGCACTGGGCTGGAACATTTTCAAATTGCATTCCTAAACGTCTTGGGGGTGGTGGTGTCACTTTGCTGCTCATCAGGGACTCCTCAAGGTTCTGTGCTGAAGAGCCATGTGACATCCCTGCATATGGCCAGGAAGAAACAGGGACAGTAGTTAAGAGTCACTTTACTGGTTCATGCGATGTCCAGTGATTCATGGCTATCTTGGCAATGTCAGTTGACATGGAAGTTTCCAGTGCTCATGTTTTGTTTGTTTGTTTGTTTGTTTGTTTTTGGTAACAGAGTCTCACTTTGTCACCTTTGGTAGAGTGCTGTGGTGTCATGGCTCACAGCAACCTCTCAACTCTTGGGTTCAAGATTCTAACGCCTTGGCCTCCCAAGCAGCTGGGACTACAGGTGCCCACCACAATGTCTGGATATTTGTAGAGATGGATCTCACTCTTGTTCAGGCTGCTCTCAAACCTGTGAGCTCAGGGCAATCCACCCACCTTGGCCTCCCAGAGTGCTAGGATTACAGGCACAAACCCAACCTCTTCTAAGTAGGAATCTTAGATAGTACCACACAGTGACTCCCCTTGAGTAAGACCAGTTACAACCACATCCACCTTCACTAGACAGGTAAGGGCTGTAGAAGTTTAAAAGAAGATGACAACACTTAGGGGGGTGGGTGGTCAGGAATGTGAAAGGCTTCCCCTCATCCCCAGCACAATGTCCAAAGGGATTGTATCATTCCAACAACAACAAAAAGGTATTTTAAAACTTAGTGGTGGCCAAACATGACTCATTTCAGGAGTTATGTCCATACCAGGTCTGCCAGTTCATGAACCTTGGCTAGGGTTCTACTAATATAATCTAAATTCTCATAGTTACTAACCTGAAAAACAAAGGAAGACATCTGTCTTTCTTTTTTTTTTTTTTTAATTGAATGGTAACTGTGTACATTGATGCACTTTGGGGGTACAGTGTGGTGTTTTCACATACAATCCAAGACACTTCCATCAAACTGGTTAACATAGCCTTCATGTAACTTTCTTAGTTATTGTCAAAACATTCATATTCTACTCATAGAAAGATTCACTTGTACCCTTGCAAGATGAACCACAGAAGTGAACCCTCGAATCCCTCTCCCTGCACCCTCTCCCCCCTCCCTTCTCCCCCCATAGCCTTAGGTTATTAGGTTATAGCTTTCATATAAAAAGGTTTAAATTAATTTCACAATAGGTGTGTGTACATTGGATACTTTTTCTTCCATTCCTGTGATACTTTGCTAAGAAGAACATTTTCCAGCTCCATCCATGTGAACATGAAGGACGTAAAGTCTCCATCTTTCTTTATGGCTGCATAGTATTCCATGGTGTACATATACCACAGTTTGTTGGTCCATTCGTGGATCGATGGGCACTTGGGCTTCTTCCATGACCTGCATTTTATGTTCTTAAATGATCTTCCTTGGATTTATAGCTTGCCCAACTTCTTTCTGGGCTCAGCTCCCCATCTTTGGCTTCATAGATTCTGATTCCAACCAGTTTTTCTTCCTTTGCTCAGGAGCCTCTGACCAGGGTTGCTACCAGTCGGCCATCTTCCCAGAATCCCCCGACATCTGTCTTTCTTAAGACATGTTAAATCTCATAGAAGCCAACAGAATCAGCACTACTCATAGTGGAATTTACTCATAATGTTTATGAGTAAATTCCTATGGCATTTTAATGCAAAGAACCAAATAAAGATATAACTGCAGTTTTAAAAGGCAAGGAGGGGCTTGGCGTCCATAGCACAGGGGTTACAGTGCCAGCCAGATTCACTGAGGCTGGTGGGTTCGAACCCGGCCTAGGGCCAGCTAAACAATGACAATTGCAACAAAAAGTAGCTGGGCATTGTGGCAGGTGCCTGTAGTCCCAGCTACGTGGGAGGCTGAGGCAAAGGAATTGTTTAAACCCATGAGTTTGAGGTTGCCGTGAGCTGTGACACCATGGCACTACTCTACCAAGGGCAACATAGTGAGATTCTATCTCAAAAAAAAAAAAAAAAAGCCAGTAGGAACATAGTACACATGTCAAAATTTCTGCTGAATGTTGAGTGTTGGGTTTTGTTGGGAAGTGGCAGCTATTACTATTATAAAATAGAAAAGACACTTGCACTCGAATGTTTATAGTAGCACAACTCACAATTGCAAAGATGTGGAAACAACCCAAGTGCTCATCAATACATGAGTGGATTAATAAAACATACTATATGTATACCATGGAGTACTACTCAGGCATAGAAAACATGGTAATCTGGTATTTTTTATAACAACCTGGATGGAACTGGAAACCATTTTTCTAATCTAAGTGAAGTCTTGTAAGAATGGAAAAAGTGCTACATACCTCATTGCTGAATATCACTAGGGTCACTTTCCAAGTACTCCCCTTGGGAAGCTATGCATCAATGCCAGTGCCTAGTCTACCCTTCAGAGCAATTTTTCTAGGATGAATTCACCAATGTAATTGTCAGAACTCATGTGTAGACATAGTCACTTATCATAGGCTTGTGGGGTTTTTTTTTTATTGTGGAAAAATATATATATCATAAAATTTACCATTTTAACTATTTTTAAATGTACTATTTAGTGATATTACATTTACATTATTGTATAACTATCACCACCATCCATCTCCAGAATGCTTTTCATTTTCTATTATAAAATTGAAACTCTAAAACACTGAACCACACCTCCCTGCTCCCGCTTCCCTCCAGCCTCTGGCAACTACCAGTCCACTCTCTGTCTCTATGACTTTTGACTACTCCAGGTACCTCACAAAAGTGGGATCCTACTGCATTTTTCCTTTATAACTGGCTTATTTCCCTTAGCATAATGGATGAACCTGGAAGACATTATGGTAAGGGAAATGACCAGTCATGGCTTTAAATTCTGATTGTGATATTAAGGCAGCAAAGGTATGTGTTAAAAATAGCTATGAACTTTGTAAATGGCTAGCAAGAGAGCATGGAATGTGAGTTACTTAGCCTGGGAGATTTCTTTCTGCATGAAATACTCAAACATGTAAGCAGCCTTTATGAGCAAAACTGAAAAGGATTTCTGAGCACAGGCTCATGGCACATAAAGCTCAGAATAGATGAGCTTTACTTACCAAGTATAACAGTACTAAATGTTGTGCCAGGAATATGGAATGTGGGAGTTCATTGCCCAAGGGAGGAAAATCTCACTTAAGGAAACTCAAAATGAATCCAGTTTTTTGTTAAAAATTCCACATTGCAGCAGTCCCATCTGGTGCTAACTATATTTACTTAGATAAATCAGTACCACAAAATAAAGGCTATTTAGAGCATGTTGTTATGGTTTCTGGAAGGTTCTTCCATCTAGTAGAGAACAAGAGACCTAGGAAATTGACCCTAAATATAGACTTAATCTTGTTTAAACGGAAGTTTAGAAACCTCTTCCGGGTAAAGATAATTAGATTTTATTTTATTTTATTTTTTTATTTTTTTTTTTTTTTTGAGACAGAGCCTCAAGCTGTCCCCCTGGGTAGAGTGCCGTGGCATTACAGCTCACAGCAACCTCCAACTCCTGGGCTCAAGCGAGTCTCCTGCCTCCGCCTCCCAAGTAGCTGGGATCACAGGCGCCCGCCACAACGCCCGGCTATTTTTTGGTTGCAGCCGTCATTGTTGTTTGGCGGGTCCGGGCTGGGGATTCGAACCCGCCACCTTAGGTGTACGTGGCTGGCGCCTTAGCCCGTTGAGCTATAGGCGCCGAGCCATAATTAGATTTTAATTAGATTTTTTTTTTAATATACATCACACTTGAAGCCTCTGCAATCACCCTGGAAGTTGGCAGAGCAGCAGCATGTCCTGTTCTACCTCATGAGGGATTGCAAATGAGCTAAACACTTGGCTTCACGTGAATGATCAAGATAAAGGTTAGTTTCACACTGTCTACTTCACAAGAGCAGATGCTGATGAGAAAGACTGCAGCTTGCCGAGTTTCACACAGAAACCTGGTATGCACCACGTTCTGCCTCTTCTGGCCCCTGGCCATTTTGACACACCAGCTCTGCTCCTCTTCTGATCTTGGCCAAGCTGCATAACCTCTCTGTGCCTCAGTTTTCTCATCTACAAACTGGAGTAACAATAGAATCTTCTCAAAGGGCTGTTACTGTGGGGATTAAATGGATTTATGTATGTGAAGCACTGAGGCCAAAGAACCATCTCATGAGTGCTTGACAGATGTTAGCTGCCATTGGGACAGTGGTTGACATTTTAGGAGTCTTGTCTCCCAAAGTGGATGATAAGAAAAGGCCATATTATAAATTTGGGGTGATTTGGGTTGTATAGAAGGCATGTGATATACATTGGTTGAACAAATGGATGGATGGATGAATGAAGATGAAAACAGAGGTGAGGGTGCACATGCACATCTGGAGGGACAGTGTACACCCAGATGGGGAAAGGGCTGAGAACATGCACACGTGGTCTAGGGGACAGTGATTCATGTCCATGAGCACTCAGGCACCAACTTGGGTTCTGAATGGTGAGCCATGACTCAGCTTCTATAAGTGCTACCATGTGTCCTAGAGTATGAGGGCTTCCAATTTCCCAAGGAACTAGAAACCTGGATTTTTAGCTGAAATCTGCCAAATTTTGCAAGGTTGGCTCATACAGTAAGCCCCATCTCCAGAGGCCCATTTGTACCTCTAATGTCTGGTACAACCCTGGGCAGGATACACAGTGGCTGATTAATGAGTCAGTGGCATAAAGAAAAATGTATCCTCACAGGTTTGGAGCTTAGCACACCTGAGTGGACACCCTGTCTTAGCTACTAGATTAGCCCTTGGATACTGCTTCCCTCTGATGTGGCTTAAAAAAAAAAAAGAGTATTAGAGCAACTGAAATCAGACTAAAGGAAGAGAAGCTTCCCTTCTAGAACCTGGATGCACAAAGAGGAATTATTAGTCTCTATACAGTGGGAACAGCCCTGAAACTGGAAGATGTCCTGACCCCAAACTGGAGGTAAGTCGTGTCTCTGAGCCTGAGATTCCTCAACCATGAACTGAGGAGTAATATGCATACCTGCCACCTCCCAGTGCATGAGGAAACCAGTGAGGGAGCATGAATGTCAGGCCTTGTCAGCATCGCCCCAATATTCTAACAGGCACCATCCCTAACACCAGTCCCATGACTTCACCATCAGACCTGGAACACACTCCTCTAAAATACCACTAGGTGGAGATTTGGTTCTTTACTTTTTTGATTCATAGATCACCTGAGTTAGGACACCTGGAATATCTCCAAAAAAGCTCCTAGAGACTACACTGAGGGGAAAAAGGACATCTGGGATCCCCTGGCCTTAAGGCAAAGTACAGTCCTGGGACCGGGCACCTGCATCCCCTGAGAATTTGCCAGAAATCTAAATTTTCAGTCCCTTAAGACCTACTGAGTCACTGGGTGATTCAGGGCCCAGCAATCCTTTTTTTTTTTTTTTTTTTTTGAGACAGAGCTTCAAGCTATCCCCTTGGGTAGAGTGCTGTGGCATCACAGCTCACAGCAACCTCCAACTCCTGGGCTTAAGCGAGTCTCCTGCCTCAGCCTCCCAAGTAGCTGGGACCGCAGATGCCCACCACAACGCCCAGCTATTTTTTGGTTGCAGCCATCATTGTTGTTTGGCGGGCTGGGCTGGATTCGAACCTGCCACCTTAGGTGTATGTGGCTGGCATCTGAGCCGCTTGAGCCACAGCAGCAATCTATGTTTTAATAAGCCCTCCAGGGTTTCGATGTTCATTTACATATGAAAGCCACTGCCTTAGGGAAACCAAGTCATGCACAGGTAGGTAGGATAGGCTTCCTTTAAGAAGTATAAAGCCCAGAACGTAACCAGAGGTATCTATACTCAAAAGCTGACCTAAATAACACCCTTCCCCAAAGCAGCACAGTAGAAAACCTGAAGAGCTTTGCTCCTGGCAGTGTGGGCCTAGCTCCAATGTCAGGGGCTCACATCCCACAGCCTGACCTTGATCAAGTGATAATGCTGGGCAGCGCTTGTGGCTCAGTGAGTAGGGCACTGGCCCTATATACCAAGGGTAGCGGGTTTGAACCTGACCCTGGCCCCAGCCAAACTGCAACAAAAAAATAGCCAGGTGTTGTGGCAGGTGACTACAGTCCCAGCTACTCAGGAGGCTGAGGCAAGAGAATCGCCTAAGCCAAGAGCTGGAGGTTGCTGTGATGTCATAGCATTCTACCAAGAACAAAAAAAGAGTTTGAGCATGAGTGAAGATGCTCCCTTGAAAAAGTCTGCAAATGGGCTCGGCACCTATAGCTCAGTGGCTAGGGCACCAGCCACATGCACCGGAGCTGGCGGGTTCAAATCCAGCCCGGTGTGCCAAACAATGGCAACTACAACCAAAAAATAGCTGAGTGTTGTGGTGGGCACCTGTAGTCCCAGCTACTCAGGAGACTGAGGCAAGAGAATTGCCTAAGCTCAAGAGCTAGAGGTTGCTGTGAGCTGTGATGCCAAAGCACTCTACTGAGGGCAACAAAGTAAGACTCTGTCTTTACAAAAAAATATAAATAAAATAAAGGTTTGCAAATGGCTGTCGGAAGAGCGAGCAGGAAGCCTGGGGTCTTGGGCAGCATAGCCACTACATGTGACAGCCCTATCCCTCCAGCATTTGCATTACCCACTTTGTGTTATTTCTCTAGCAACTCTCTTCCTGTTGCCCTCGAATCAGGCTGGGAGGATTCCATTCAATGGCCACACACCTTGCTTCCCTGAGGAAAGGACTGAGATGACCTTGGAGTTGTTGTCCTGCACTGGGAAGCTGTGTGTGGCTGCAATGTGATGAAGATTACAGTGGGCCTGGATTCACCCGCATTCCTCCACCATCTGACTACCACATAGTGTCAGTCTCCAGCGAAATCCCACCTGGTCATCTCAACTTTTCCTCAGTGTCGTCACTGTTTCCTCCCACTGTCCCTTTTGGAACTGAAGGCCCCTATTCCTCAACTAAAGTTTCAATTCCTGTGTTCTCAAGCATAAATCCCCTGCCCTCAGGTTGCTTGAGCTAATAAGGAAGATTGAACAGAACCAAGAAAGAGGTAACTATAATACAGTAGCTTGAATGCCAGAGGTGTAGAGTAGGTATGAGGCTGAGGAAGAGTGGACTCTTAAAGGCAGACAGGCACCCCTCCCAAAGGGTCACAGATTTCATGGAGGGTGGCATCAGCTGGGTGCCTACCAAGCAGATATTGGCCTCAACTCGTTTACCCGTGATCTCTATGGGCAGGGTCTGTGATGTCTGTTGGTGGGCTTGCATCCTCACTCCCAGCATAGCAATGTTTATTGATATGGATGTGTTAGATTACTGTGGTTTAGGACGCTGGCCCTTAAGTTTGCACCACCTCCAAACTTACCAAGTTCCCTCGGTTCTCTTCTAGTAGCTTTGAATACCTGCTTTATACAGACCTTTGTGACATGGTAGAACTGGAAGAAAAATGATACATATGCTCTTTGGCTCATCCTCAAATAGGGGTGACAGGAACTTAAAAACTAACAATATGCAGCTTTAAAAGCTAGAAGGGGTGCCACAGAGGGACTGGCCAGCCAGACAGCTCCTCACAGGGGAGATTAGGCCCCTCAGTGGCCCATGGCTCAGAAACATAAGGCTTTCAGTCCATACAGAATTCACCTTGCTCACAGGGGCTAATACATGCTAAACAGACACCCATGTCAAAACCACCAGAGGGCCAAGTTACCAACTTACCTTTCCAGCATCTCTTCACATCTGCCATCCAGGGCAAGTGTTAAAGTGCATGACTCATGTACTCATTCAACAATGATTTCATAAGCATTGAGTGTCCATTATTTAATGAACTATGAGCACCTGACTTGGGGAACTCACACAGCCAAATGAGACAGACTCAGAAAGGGGAGGTGGAATTGTGCAATGAGCGTGGCATCAAACAAGCTGGAGTTCAAATGCCTCTCTTTCCTCACCTATAAAATGGGCACACCCCCCCCTCATGATTACTTTAGAATTAAATGGGATTACACATGTAACCTATCTTGTTTTGTTTATGTTTATATTTATCTAGATGTGCTATGGCACATACTAGTTAAGGGAACAGGCTTTGGGATCAGACAGATCTCGGCCACTTACTAGGTATATGATCTTGGCAAGTTGCCTACTTTCTTCCACTAGGCCTCAATTTGCTTAGGAAAATGGAAATAAAAATTCTTCGGCTCGGCGCCTGTGGCTCAAGTGGCTAAGGCGCCAGCCATGTACACCCAAGGTGGCAGGTTCAAATCCAGCCCAAGCCGGCCAAACAACAATGATGGCTGCAACCAAAAAGTAGCCGGGTGTTGTGGCGGGTGCCTGTGGTCCCAGCTACTTGGGAGGCTGAGGCAGGAGACTCGCTTGAGTCCAGGAGTTGGAGATTGCTGTGAGCTATGATGCAACAGCACTCCACCCAGGGGGACAGCTTGAGGCTCCTGTCTCAAAAAAAAAAAAAAAAAGAAAAGAAATAAAAATTCTTCGTATGCTCTAAGAAATAAGATAATGCATTTAAAAGACTTAGTAAATCCTTTGGATATGATAAGCATTGGACAAATGGTATGATTAATAGTAATTTTTAAGGCCTATAACCAGACATGTAAAGAACTCAACAGCAAAAAAAGGATCTGAATAGACATTTCCCTAGAAAAGATGTACAAATGGTCAAGGTGTATGGAAAAATGCTCAACATCTCTAATCATAAGGGAAATGCCAATCAAAACCACCATGAGGTATCATCTCACCCCATTACCAAAAAGAATGGCCATTATCAAAAAGAAAAACATGAAAATGCAGAGAAATGGGAACTCTTATATATTGGTGGAAGTGTAAATTACTACAGCCATTATAGAAAACAGTAAAAAAAAAAAAAAAAAAAAACCCAAACAGAAATAGGACGTAGGACTACCTTATGATCCAGCAAATCCCACTGGCCACTTGTCTAAAAAAAAGGAATCAGTACACTGAAGAGATATCTGTTCACAATAGCAACGATATGGAGTCAATCTAAATATCCATCAACAAATGTACAGATAAAATGTGACATATGTAAATAATGGAATATTATTCAACCATAAAAAGGAATGAAAGCCTGTCATTTGAGTCAATATGGACAAAGTTGGGGGACATTATATTAAGTGAAATGTCAGACTCAGAAAGATAAATACCATACTCTTACAAAAAAAAATTGAGCTCATGGAAGTAGAGAGCACAACTGTGGGTGTCATAGGCTGGGAAGAAGGGAGAAAATGATACAGAGAAATTGGTTAATGGATTTAATATTATAGCTAGATGAGGAATAAATTCTAGTGCTCTCTAGCTGACCGGTACTGGTCCATGGCCTGTTAGGAATAGGCCACACAGGAGGAGCAAGCCAAGAAAGCTTCTTGAAGCTTCATCGGTATTTACAGCCACTACCCATCACTACTATCTCCTGCCTGAGCTTTACCTCCTGTCAGAGACAGCCTAAGATTCTCATAAGAGTGTGACCCCCTACTGTAAACTGCTCATAAAAGGGATCTAGATGCATGCTCCTTAAGAGAATTTAATGCTTGACCTTCCCCCACCAAACACTTGCATGGAAATAGTCCTCTATGAAATCAGTCCCTGGTGCTAAAAAGATTGGGGAACTGCCTCTATAGCTCTCTAGGATGAATATGGTGAAGAATACTTTATTGTATATGTTCAGAGAGCTAGAAGTGAGGATTTTGAATGTTCACAACAAAAATGATGTCTTGAGATAGATATGCTAATTACCTTGCTTTGATCATTACACATTATATACATGTATTGAAGTATCACTGTACCCCATAAATATGTACAATATTATTTATCAACTAAAAGGGAAACAAAGAAACAAGAGTAATTTTTAAAAGTCGTCCATATATAAATGAGTGGCACACATACTAAAAATTAAAACTAGTGCAAATTTCTGTAATGAAAAATTGGGGCAAACATACTACATTTATTAACTCTGTATTTAGTTATCAAAAAGCTTTATTGAGGCAATCATCCAGCCTTAGACTAGTTTCATGCCCCTATTTCCAACAGAATTTGTAGAAGAATGTCATTTGTTTGCAGCCAAGACAAAACTCAAATCTGTTAAAATATGGTCACTCCACGGAAGCAAACAGTTGACATGCTGACCACCTTTGGCCTGATACAAAGCCACAGCAGCTGAGGCCGCACAGTTGTGTTTTTCTCCACAGTGAAATAGAAGTAGCGTTCTCTGGCATCTACCCTTACAGTTCATCTGAAAGAAACCCTGGTACTCACAAAGCACTACGCACTTGCTTTAACAACTACTTAGACACCATTGTAAATACACTGCATGATTATAACAGCCCCTTGCAGTAAAGGACACAAATCACTTCTCAATTCTAGACTGTGCCTTTGATTTATTCTCTCCATCGACACTGTCAATTTTTAAAATGGTTAGTAAAACTTACAGGAGTTAAGGAAGAGTAATCTTGGATATTGATATAAATCAATATAGCTTTTGATTCTAACTCTGCAAATTTGACTATTGTAAAACATACTGCAGCTCCTCACCACTGCCTATTGTCCTCAAAAACATTGCTATTTTATGCAATTGGGCAATCCAGTCACTCAGTACTTTGCCACGACAGCTCCTTAGAGACCAGAGGAGAGCAGGTTTGAACTGAGGGGCTCTTGCTCCATTACAGCCAAGTATTCTTTCAAATTGCAGGGTAGACTGTGGGCTTTTAAGTCACAACTGAAACTTTTACACAAAATGTAAGTTTCACAAAGAATGAGCTTTCAACACAACTAAAATATGAGAGGCTTTTTAAACGGTATTATTTTCAAGAGACTACCTTGGACTCTTATTAACACCTGCTCTTGTGCTACGGTTTGCCTTCCAAAGAACACAATAAACTGGAAAGGTGGATTCGAGGCGTGGGAAACCAAAGCGATGCCTACTCTGAGCAAAGTGATAGTGGAGCACTAATGAGAGGATCCTTCTCAAGCCCAGGAGAGAAGCCGGAGACCCAACCAAGAGGAGCTTTCAGGAGGCCCTGGAGTTACACACTAATGTGGTGCTTCCTTTTCCTCAAAAACCCGGAGGGCAGCGACCTTCGAGCTAAGTGTGCAGGCCAGGGCAGGCGGGTGGGCGACGGCGCCTCATGACAGCTCGAAACGGTGACTTGAATCACAGGCTCGCTGTCGGTAAGCACCCCGAATTTCGGAGACAACACTCGGGATAAAAACCTATACCTAGGAAGTGGGAAGAAAAACTCATTCCTAGAGACCCAAAGACGGGCGTTACCAGGGAATAGAAAGGGCAGACACTTCCCCTCGAGCTAGGGTGCGCACCCGCCGCGGGGACAACTTAGTGGACGCCTTCTCCCCGGGAACGCGGTCTCCGAAGCGACAGCAGGCAACGGCCTCCGCGCGAGCAGGAGTCACCGCGACTCCGAAGCCAGGCCCAGACCGGGCGGGGGAGGGGTCCAACTGCCATCTTCTCCGAACGCCCAAACCGACAAAACACGACCCAGACCTGCGCCGCTGCCGCTCTCGCGAGACCTGAAGGTAGGCCGCAAAGGCCTCTGGGAAACGCGAAGCGGTGCGGGGAGGAGAAGGAAACCGGGACCTAGGGCGGGAGGAGGGCGGAGGCCGCGAGTGGAGCCTCAGGAGGCAGAAAGGGCGGGGGAAAGCGCGATTGACGCATGACTCGGACCAATGAAAAGCGGGCTTGGGCGGGCCTCCGGCCAATGGGCAGTACAGCCTGGTGCGGGGGGCGGGCGCTCAGGCCAAGGGTAGCTTGAGCGCGGCGGCGGCGTTGTTCAGTCAGAGCGAGAACATTCCAGAGGTGAGTCCGGTGGAGGGGCGCTGGCCCCGCGCCCCCCCTGCCCAGTGCTCCCCGCCCCCTCGACCCCCGCGGGCCGCTGGCTGGCGGGGAAGGCGCCTCCCCCGACCTGCCCGCGGCTCACGGCGCTGTCTCTCCGCGCCCAGGTCGCCAGGCTCCGGCGCTGACGGGTGTGGACCCCGGACGTCGCTGGGACAGCCCCTCCCCGCTGCTCGGCGGCGGCACCTGGCCCGGCCGCTCCTCCGCTGCGCTCCGCCTCCGCCGACTCGGACTCGGGTTTATAACGCGCCTCACTTCATCCCAGTCCCGGGCGAGCAGCGTTGGGTTTATGTCTTTATTTGACGAAAACGGTGAGTCGCGGGCGCGGCGCGGGCCGGGGAGATGGCGGCCGCACAAGATGGCGGCGGCCGCCGCGTGACCCCGCCGCGGCGTGTGGCGCAGTTTGGGG
>NW_003852544.1:1793474-1818375 GCF_000181295.1 Otolemur garnettii
CCCCTCTCCTGCCCGGCGGGAGCGCGCGCCGCGCGTGGCCGCGCCGCCGTGGGCTGAGTCAGGCCTTAATTGCTGCATTTGTGAGTCATCGCGCGCTCTGGGGGCGGGGGCGGGGGCAGCCCGAGCCCCGGCGCCCCTCGGCGGGGTTTCGCTTCCTCCGCTCTGCTCGGGGCCGCCGACGCTGGGGCGACGCGCCGGGAATGTGCCCCCGCGCCCCGGCCGCTCGCAGGGCCGCCGCGACGGCCTTTCCGGCGCTTACCCGGACGCCTGGGAGCCGTGGTAGCCATGGGAACGAGGGCGAAGGTTAACCGGTGTTTGAACAGCGAAGAAAAGGGAGAATAGGTCGAGGTTGGGTCTTGGAGTTCTCTGTGCTCACTTAACGTACGTTCCAACAAGGCAGACGTTCCGACTTACGGAAGTGCCGGTTTGAAGTAAGCCATGTTGCTGAAGCAACAATTTGTTAAGAGCAATCCCTTAATTTCCTTTTTAAAAAAGTAATGGCTAATGAGGGAGGGAGGTGTGTTTGAGAAATTTTTAGTTAACGCAGGCTTGGCTTGGGTTGGGGGAGGAAAGGGCTTATATTGACTTCTACCTGTTAAAATATGGTCACTCCACGGAAGCAAACAGTGGACGTGCTGATTACCTTCGGTCTGATATAGATCCACAGCAGCTGAGGCGGCATAGTTGAGTTTTTCTTAAGGCATTTACCAGTGTCCCGGATGAATCTAAATGAAGGGCTTTTATATATCTACAGGTGTGTCCTGTTATGTGAGAATGTTAGCTGGTTTACATGTGAATTGGATGTTTTAAACATAGAATTAATTAGCATAACTTACTGGGATGTTAAGCATTGTGTTTGCACTTAGGAATGTTAAATCTATGGGAATTTTTGAATGTTTTTCTAATTTCTCTTTCAGAGCTGTTGCGCAGCCATTGGTACCTGTATTGGGGAAACATAGCATACAAGCAAGAAGCTTACAGCCTCAGTGGCGAAAATTTTTTCATGTCAGAGACCGAGAACTCTTGCAGTCGTTTATGTCATCCCTTCTTCTCCAGACAGAAGATACCAAAAAGTTGCAATCAAAGATCTCTTCATCTTATTGATAAAGCCAGTAATAAGCCAAAATGTCTGTCAACGTCAACCGCAGCGTGTCAGACCAGTTCTATCGCTACAAGATGCCCCGTCTGATTGCCAAGGTAATGCTGATCCCGTTTTCATGGGAAATTGATAGCTCTCTGTAGACTTTTTTTTAAAGGTTGCATGTTTTAGGGAAGACTACAAAGTTAAAATTCTTATTTCCTTTAGGTTGAGGGCAAAGGAAATGGAATCAAGACAGTTATAGTCAACATGGTTGACGTTGCAAAGGCGCTTAATCGGCCTCCAACGTGTAAGTAAAGCTTGGAGAAATCTGGAAGGGCCTCTGGTGAATGTAGTCCTGTTAGTCCTTGAGCTATAAAACTGGGCTTAATTGTATGCTGGTTAGCTTAAGGGCTGAGTGTGGAACTTTCCACTGAAAACTAAAATGTATGGATTACCTTAAGTTTTTGAGACTACCAGGGCGAGACATTTGTTTAATCTGACAATAAAACACAGGGGTGCTTGTATAAATGTGGATGGATAACCAATGAGTAGTTAGTTAACTGTAATAATACAGATTTTTCTTTTATTCAAATAGATCCCACCAAATATTTTGGTTGTGAGCTGGGAGCACAGACCCAGTTTGATGTAAAGAATGACCGTTACATTGTCAATGGATCTCATGAGGCGAATAAGCTGCAAGACATGTTGGATGGATTCATTAAAAAATTTGTTCTCTGTCCTGAGTGTGAGAATCCTGAAACAGATCTGGTGAGTGCCTTTTATGTTTTTTGGAAAAGAAAAATCCATACATGCTGTGTTATCAATTCTGTGATATCATGAAATTATGTTCTTAAGAAGTCAGAATAGATGTAAAATCTCAAGTTATGGAGATAATGCCATTTTTTTCTTTTCTTTTTTTTTTTTTTAGAAGTAAGGTACTGTGTGAAAAAATTTCTTTATAAAGCTGGCATTTTAGATGACTTCTGAGGGTTACGTTTTCACAGAATTTTCATCTTATGAATGATACACTTGTTTTTACTTTTTTTGGCAGCATGTCAATCCAAAGAAGCAAACAATAGGTAATTCTTGTAAAGCCTGTGGCTATCGAGGCATGCTTGACACACATCATAAACTCTGCACATTCATTCTCAAAAACCCACCTGGTAAGTCTTCACAAATGAACTCCGAGATTTTAACATAAAACTAGTTGTGGGAAACAAAAAACGAAAGGTCTTATAAAACCAGAATATAAGGGCCTTTGAATCTTTGTGCCATATTTTATCAAATTTGAGGCTTCTTTGAAAAAATGTACCGTGTTCACTATTAAAGGTAAAAAAGAGACTGCCTACCTTATCATGCCATCAATTTTAAGTCAGGTAATTTTAGAATGGACAAAATTACTATAAAATTGTGATGGGAAACCAGCAAAAAATCTAGTACTCTTGTGAATGGGGCTTGCCTCATTAAATTTCATGTGGCCTTAGAGCCTTGCAAGCAACACTCTGTGGCAGATGGTCAAAAGTGTCTGACACAATTTGAGCTTGCTATAGCAAGAAAGTCTAACCTATTCCGGTGTTCTCTCTTTGTGGGATAAGCCGTTATATAGACTTTAACAGTGGTCTAGCTATTAACTTAAGCTGGGTTGAAATGTGGTCTTAATTTAAGTTCTTGAAGGATGGTGAAGGGATCATGAGGGCTACCTTTTTTTGTCACTCCATTCTTAGCCTGAGTGTACCTGTGAAGTATGATGGATGAGTTTGATCCATGAGAAACCCCCTACAATTATAGATTGTGGTGTTTTATGTTTTCTGAGGGAATTGATAGCAAAAGGGCAGAATTTTAAAAACTGCATGATGGGCACTGACATAATGAAAGGTATGGAACTAATACTTTCGTTTTGTTCTTTTATAGAGAATAGTGACAGTAGTACAGGAAAGAAAGAAAAGGAAAAGAAAAATAGAAAGGGTAAAGACAAGGAAAATGGCTCTGTATCCAGCAGTGAGACACCACCACCACCAACACCAAATGAAATTAGTCCTCCTCCTCATGCTGTGGTGAGTGGGGTTGATGGCTTAGTAGGCACTAAAATTATGTAAAATACATGGAATTTGGTTGAAGTGGATAGTGTGATGTTACAGCAGTATTTTGGATTCCAAGTGTTAGTTGCTTGAATTAAATTGAACTCCAGTGTTTTGGTGGGAAACAAAGTTGATAACTATTAACTTAAAATCTTTACTATTTTTTCTATTAAGGTCTTTGATAAAGCATTTTGTTTTTGTAAATAGGAAGAAGAGGAGGATGATGATTGGGGGGAGGATACAACTGAGGAAGCTCAAAGGCGCAGAATGGATGAAATCAGTGACCATGCAAAAGTTCTGACACTGAGTGATGATTTGGAAAGAACCATTGAAGAGCGTGTTAATATCCTGTTTGATTTCGTCAAGGTAAAAACATTTGCTTGATCTGTAAATTAGCTTCAGCTTAATCTTGGGCCTTTTATGGTTTTCAGGCAGGTAATTGTTAGATAACTTTCATGGTATCATTTGAATAATGCAAGGCGTCTTTTCTGTTGATTATTCTTTGAGAGTGGTTCCAGATACCATATCTAGCAATTGTGTATTGTTTAGAAATGAAATTGAAAGGCCTAGTGCAGTTGCTCACACCTATAGTCTGAGCTAATTTGGAGGAGGCTAAGGCAGGAAGATTGCTTGAACCCCAGAAGTTGGAGTAAAACTATGATGAAGACATTTTAAAATCTTTATGAGAAACAGGTTCTTGCGAGCAAGGGATTACTTTCATCTCAAGCCTAGCAAAGTGTGCCTCCATTTCACTGGATTGTTTTCCTTTGCAGAAAAAGAAAGAAGAGGGTATTATTGACTCATCTGACAAAGAAATTGTTGCTGAAGCAGAAAGACTAGATGTAAAAGCCATGGGCCCTCTTGTTCTGACTGAAGTTCTTTTTAATGAGAAAATAAGAGAGCAAATAAAGAAATACAGGCGCCATTTCCTACGAGTAAGCAAATTGTTTAGATTCATAAATGAGATTACAGCTGTGTGACCATCATTTTAACCACTTTCATTTGTTTTTTTAACCATTCGTATTTGTTTGTTGTCCTGAAAGTGGAGATAATTCACCCACCTTTTACAAGCCTGTGAGCATTTGAAAATGCTGTACATGGGCCCTTACAGTCAAGTATATGGACTTTATCCATTGAATTTCTGTTTTAATAGAGCAATTACTTGAATACTAGAATTGTCAGCATAAAACACCTAAAAAAGCCTATTAATGCCAAGATGTCTATTTACAGTTTTGTCACAACAACAAAAAAGCTCAACGGTACCTTCTTCATGGTTTGGAGTGTGTGGTAGCAATGCATCAAGCTCAGCTTATCTCCAAGATTCCTCATATCTTGAAGGAGATGTATGACGCAGACCTTTTAGAAGAGGAGGTCATCATCAGCTGGTCAGAAAAGGTGGGGAATACATAGTAGGCTCTTGAAGTTCAAAAATATTAAGATGAGCTTTTGATATTTTGGAGGAAGAAGTGATTTCTCTTTTTTTTTTGTTTTGGAAGAAGAGATTTGTTTTTTTTTTGTTTGTTTGTTTTTGCAGTTTTTGGCCGAGGCTGGGTTTGAACCCACCACCTCAGGCATATGGGGCCAGCACCCTACCCTTTGAGCCACAGGTGCCACCCTAAGAAGTGATTTCTTAATTATCTGATCTCATTGCTGTATTAAAACGTCCCTGGGTGTTTGACTGATGTAATTTGCAGGTGATTCCCATCGTGTCAACTTTGTAGTCACACAGCAGAAACTGCTTTTGAATGTGATTTTTTGATGTGTTATTTGCTGAATATTTATTTCTATTCTGTTGGGATTCAAGATTTAAGATGTGACCTAGTCCCCTCAGAGTTCAGAAGGGGGGATTGTATAAATCCAAAGTAAAGTCCTTAAACTAATAATTGTACTGAACATTTTTTTAGGCCTCTAAGAAGTATGTCTCAAAAGAACTTGCCAAAGAGATTCGTGTCAAAGCGGAACCATTTATAAAATGGTTGAAGGAGGCAGAAGAAGAATCTTCTGGTGGTGAAGAAGAAGATGAAGATGAGAACATTGAGGTAAACACTGGGGAAAGAGTTGGCCATGTATATTTGAGATTATGAAAGGTTTGTGAGCAGTAATATAAAATGGCAATTTGGGGTTATTTCAGATATAAGTTGCAATAAAATTCAGCTTCTCAGTAATTTGAAAACTTATAATAGGGTGATGGAAATTGCTCCTACTCCTGACATAATGGTCTATAAAAATTGACAAGATACTGTTAGACTGCAAAGACCATGTCAGATTTATAAATTACTGTACTAACAAAAATTTTGTGAAGAATGATAACTGCATGTAGGCAGTTTTCTATTTCTGACCACAACTTATATTGATTTGTTTTATAAATAGGTTTATTGGAACGAAAGTTTATAATCAATAAAATCATTTTTTGCCAGGTGGTGTATTCGAAGACTGCCAGTGTACCGAAAGTCGAAACTGTGAAGTCTGATAACAAGGATGATGACATTGATATTGATGCCATTTAAAGGGATGGATGCAACCTAGCTTAACAGTGTAATGCTGCAAATTTTTCTCATTTATCAGCCAGAAGTGCAACATGTATGTGCAAAAAGCTAAAATGGCTTAACATCATGCTACACTTTGTACTAAAAATCTGTTACTGTGAGTGGTCTGTAATTAAGCCCAATGAGACATCTAGGGAGTCCATACACACATCAGTGAGCAGATGTAGTTTGCTTATTTATAGCATGTTTTTTTTTTTTTTTTTAAACTAGTGGTGGACACATTTGGATCACATTTATACAGTTACAAAAATATTTGAGTTTGGTCATTCCTCCGATTTTGGCTCTGAATGACTTAAACTAGAGTAGTAGACTTCTTTTTAAGATGTTGCACCATCATTTAACTGATAGCATTCTTGGGGCATGTTAGATACTATTAGGTACTGAGACTGTAAGGAGGTCTTCAGCAGAATGTAAAACAAACTTACTTGTAATTATTCAGCCATTAAGAAATACAGTACTTAATTTTCTTCTAGTCCTTTAAATTGACATCTGGTAATGTACATTCTGAAGTACTCTGATCAAGTGACAGTGCAACATCTTATTGAGAAGTTAAAATGTTCTGAGCGTCCTATAAATAATTCTAAGAGTAGGACTTGAAACTTGGAATTGTGTTTTTTCAATTTGTGTACACTTGCCCCAAATTGTTGTCTTTGAAGTCATTGTGCATTGCACGTTGGATGAGCCAGGGAAATTATTACATTAACAAATAAGCAGTTTATGTGTATGTAGTGGTTGCTTTGTACTGAGATGAAAACTCATTTTGGGGTGTGATTAAATATTAAACTATGATTTTACTTGGGGGAAACAGGAAAAGGTGCACTTAATCTCTAGTAAAAACTAAGCATAATTTTTCAGCTTTTACCCTTATGGTTTAAATTATAATTTCAAGATGTTTAGGCTTTATCTTTTGTTCAGTGTGGATTTCTTTTCCCTTTATGGTTCATTCTTTAATGCCTTTTATACTTGGACATGTAGCTTATGCTTTTTAGATTTTGGTTGCTATCTTGCCAAAATAAGTGTTAACTGTTTTAAATTTGCTTTTTTTTTTTTCCCCCCCAAATGTCATATTTAAAAAGAAAGCTAAAAGCATACTTCTAAGTCAGAGCCTCTCTTTTGTTGTAAGACTTAGGATAATTTTTACTTCACATTGAATTCAGCCAGGTTCTCAAGAAATCTGAAGATGGCCACTGAGTGCAGGGGATGGGTCTGACCCAGCCATCTAGGGCTTTACATTTGTACTTGAAAGAGTTGATGATAACTTGTGAAATCAGCTAATTTAAACTCAGTAGGGGTTCTGATTATATTTCAGTAAACACCTTCACAGTGAAAACTTCATTTTAATTCCTTTCCACAATAAGTGCACAGTGGAAATTGAGAGTACCTATGGTTTTTGTTGGGAGCACTGGCTTATTCACATACTGTTTCTTTGTAACCCCATCTCACAGATTGAGACTTTAATATTAAACAAATATATGTACAATTTTTTTGCATTGAAATTATATAAACATTGGATGTAATCTTGTTAGCTTGGTATTTTAAGGAATTGAAACCTAGCAGTCTTACTGGAGAGGTAAGAATTGATCTCCAGCTGCCTTCTGATTCCGATGAGAGTGGAGCAGGAACCATGTTACCTAGAGGAGGGATGTGCTTTGACACACCAAAGAGAAAACATTTTTGCAAACTCACATGTTGCCTAGGTTTCAAATTTTTGCTGCAAGGCTGATTTACTTTCATTAACTGAAATTCTGGTGATCTAAGCTAAGTTGCATTCAGCATAGTCAGTGTCGAGCTAATGAGGTTTTGTTGCAAAGCTTTTATTTTTAATCTGAAGGAAAACACGTTTAGGGCTCCTAAACACTAAAGAAAAAATTTTGGCTTTAGACCAGTGTTCAGTCTGGTGCCAAACTTCCAATGAAGTTCAAATTCATACAACCTGAACTTTATTCACAGGTTATCCTAATAGAGTAATTCTTAACTTTGCTCTATTGAACTGTCTTAAAATTTCCTGTTTCAAACAGCTAAGTTACTTGATTAAAACAATGTTTAAAATTATATTTTGTCTCTGCTTCAATATTAAAATTACCTAAGTTCTCATTTTATAATGATCAGAGCATTGAAATTTGCCCTATTTTGTAGCTGCTGCTTTGGATTCGTGCTGGACATTTCCTTCTGTAGTTAATACTTGCCAGCCCTACTCAAACAGGGTGCAGCTCATTTCATTAGGTCACTGGCTTTCTTTAAATCCTGTGGTCTTGTTCTGTGAACTGAAAATCTTCCTCAGTTATATAGTTCTGCTAGACTAGTACTTAATAGGGAATTCAGATTTCAATAACTGAATTTAATATCTCTAGTGTAGACTGAGGGAATGGGGAAGATAACTTTCTCTAAGCAAGTCCATTCTGAAGTTGACAAACTTAAGGTACTAGGTTGGGTCCTAAAGTTTAGGGGAGGGGCAGAAGGTGTTTTCTGTAATGAGTTGCTTCCTACCTGGGGAGGAGGCAAATTGGGATTGAGCCCTAGCTGTTAATTCCAATGTATCATGCATGGATTCCAAACATTTGACTTGGAGATAAATTTAAATGAAACCTGGCTGTCCCCAAAGAGCAGATTACTGAATTGAATCTTTTCCATTTTCTCTTATGTCAGTCCTCAGACTGGTCATGTGTAATGTAGGTAGTGTTGTACCAGGGTTACTTACCTAGTCTGATTCCTATACCCAGCTACTTATGTCCCTCTTGCACTGCTGAGATGCATCTAAAGCCAAAGAGTTTTGTTCATATTCATTTTAGAACTTACTTTTAATAACAAAATCACCAAACCATAATTTAAGTTATTTGAAATTTCTTAACAGGTCTGCAAACTGCTTACAAGTCAACTATTTTTCTAACTATCACAACTCTTATCTACTAGTATCCCAGAGTAATGGGAAAGTTGGCCCTGTTCCTGCGTTGTTTTGGGGATTCTTAACATTTCAGTTTTCTTTTTCTTTTTCTTTTTCACTGAGACGGCCTCAGTGTGTCGCACTTGGTAAGAGTGCCATAGCATCATAACTCACAGTACCTTCAAACTCTTAGGCTTAAGCGATTCTCTTGCTTCAGGTGTCCACCACAACACCCAGCTATATTTTTGTTGCAGTTGCTATTGTTGCTTAGCTGGCCTAGACTGGGTTCAAGTCTGCCACCCTCAGTGCATGTGGCCAGTGCTATAACCACTGTTCTATAGGTGCCGAGCCTACATTTAATTTTTACTGACCAGACTTGCACAGCAGTCTTAGTACCAGGAACAAACTGCACTGATGCAGTGCTTGTATGATCCCTCCTTCCTGAGGGGACTGGGAGTCATTTTTTCATCTCTGTCTTTGGTATGCTATATGGACCTTGGCTCATAATGATGCTTCATAGGTAGAGTGACAGGCATATGACTTGCCAAAGGCTGCCTTGCAGACTTGTTCATTGGTGTGACCTGAGAGCCTTTGTCAGGTCAGGTCAGGATTGGAGCAGAGTAGATGGCTGGCCCAAGATAACAGCAAACCCACATGGGGTCTGGACCCCATGGCTTCCACCACCCCACTGCAAACCTATATGAGGGCTAGACCATGGGTTTGACCTTTATATGGCCCTTGGCCCTCAGGTCTCTATTGCTTTCACAGAAGACTTAGGTAAAGGTAAGCAACTGGCAGAAGACAGGAGCCATCTGAAGGGACCATCTCCAAGCTGGAAAAGTTGAGTCCCAGAAAGGAGCAGGGTGCCATCTGCTTGTTCACTGCATTGGAACCTTTAGCTTCTGCTCCCTTCCAGGCCTTGGGGAAGCTCACACTTGACTCCAGGTTTGCTTCTTTGGGGATCCCAGGCCAAGGCAGACAAATGACAGCAGTAGAACTTCACAGGGAGGAGCTTTGAGGGGCAGCACAGAAGAGGCAACATTCATAATGGCTCTCGTGGGTGGGCAGGAGTTTTGAGAGGGAAGTGGGGAGCACACCTGGGAAGGGAAAGCTCAGCTAGTGGCTGCCTTGTGGGTGGTGGGGAGGTAATAACAGGTACTCAAGGACAAACAGCTGTATCACCTGTGCCAGGGAGGTGTTAAGAGGCTGTGGAAATTGAAAGAGGAGAGGCAAGTGTTGTGTGGCTGACAAAGCAGCAGCCATGGGAGGTGGACTGGTCAGACAAGAAGCTACACTTCAGCCTGAGAAGGTCCAATCCCCTACTAGCGGCCTTGGCTATCTCAAGGGCGCACGATGTCCGAGGTGGGAGAGATTAACAGGTCCAGGTCCCTGTCCCACAGGCAGCAGAATCTCTGAGCCTCCAGGAACTATTAAACTGTCCCTGTTGAGCCCAGGATCTCCCATAGGGATCTATTTAAAGGCTAGTCTTTGGAAGGGGTCCCCAGAGTTTCAGCTTCTGAATGACCACAGGCTTTCCTGTTCTGGCCTCCAGATCAGGCACAGACCCTTGGTAGTTACAGATTGGGGGCCTCAGGTCTGACCACAGTCTTTGTCAGTCTAGTTCTTTTGATGACAAAATAAAAAGTAACCCTAAGTCACAGAGCCAGTTGGGAGAAGGAGGCAGTTTTTCCAAAGACAGGGTAATGGAATCACTGAACTTGAGTGCACAAACGTGGCCTGGTGAGAACCCTGAGACATCACTAGCTATGTGGACATGCTGTACCCAACCATACCCTATGATTTCAACTATATGACATTCTGGAAAAGGCAAAACTGGAAACAGTAAAAGTGGTGGACAGGAGGGGTTTAGGGCTAGAGAGGAAAAGAGAAACAACAGGGAGGATTTTCAGGGCAGGGGAACTGTTCTGTATGATGCTATGATGATAGATGTGTATACATTTGTATAGACCGGTAAGATACACCAAGATGAACCCTAATGTAGCTATGGAAGGTGACAAATGTAACAAATGTACCACTCTGGTGGAGGATGTTCATGGTGGGGCCTAGGGAGTATTTGGGAACTTAACCTTCCGCTTAATTTTGCTGTGAACTTGAAATTTTTCTTTAAAAAACAAAAGAGGGCAGCACATGTGGCTCAAAGGAGTAGGGTGCCGGCCCCATATGCTGGAGGTAGCAGGTTCAAACCCGGCCCTGGCCAAAAATTGCAAAAAGGAAAGATCAAGTTGGGGTTGTTTTTGTTTTTTTTGTTTTGTTTTTTTAAAGAATAGTAGAAAACCCAAGCATTTTTAAAAAGCAGGAAAACTTGGAAGAGTGAGGTACAGTAACAGGTTCAAATAGATTTAAAAATCCAAATGAAACTAAATGGAATTGGCTGGGCACAGTGGCTCAGGTCTGTAAGCCTGGCACTTTGGGAGGCCCAAGCAGGAGCATTACTTGAGACCAAGAGTTGGAGACCAGCGTGAAGAAGAACAGCAGCATGTGTCTACCAAAACCAGAAAAAATTAGCCAGACTTGGTAGGATGTGCCTTTAGTCCTAGTTACTTGGGAGGCTGAGGCAAGAGGATTGCTTAAGCACTAAGAGTTTGAGATGGGAGTGAGCTATGACACCACTGCACACTAACCTAAGTGATGGAATGAGACCTTGTCTACAAAAAGAAAATAATTTTAAGATGTAAAGGAATAAACCTATTAGATAAAATACAAAATGTAAGTTTGGGTTTTTAAGTCTAGCAATATATACTACCCCAAGAACATCACTAAACTATAATGACAAAGCTGAAAATAAAAGATGAATAAAAAAGTAAAACTATCCAAAATTACAGCTCTTTGAATCTGATGCAAAATAGATTTTAATGAAATGTGAAAGTTGTCAGCTTCAAAAGGGAATCTTGTGTTAAAGAAACAAAACACCTTAAATAGAGTAGGGGAAGGCTTCAAAGGAAGGTTCTCATGCTTGTATGCCCAATAATAAAATGATAACAAAAGACTGCAAAAACCACAACCTAGCAACAAAGGTCATCAAAACTGTCTACAAAAAAATACCTCTGTGAAGACATTTACCCAGCAACTTCCTGTCCAACTTGAACTGGCATAACCTTCGTTATGCTTTGTGGCCAGGGACGATTATCTTAATACATAATTCTTGTTTCACCTTCAAAGTCCTTTGTCTCCCTTTACCTCCCTAAATTGCACAGAGTTATGGTGCACATATTCCCATTGCAATGCCCCTATTCCCAAATAAATACCTCTTTCCTTTAGAGAGCCTTTCTTAGGCTGACATAAATGGGGTCAGAAACAAGACCTAAAGAAAAATAACGATTGCAAAAAGACTGGTGATTCTTGGAACCAGCGTGTAGTACTTACTTGGTGTTGGCTTTCATGGATCACATTTTCTTCTCTGTTGAGTCTTCTCCCTCTTTTGGGTAGGGTTTTTTTGGTAACTTTCAAGACCCAGTTTGCTCATAAGGCCACCTTAATAAAGGACCTTATATCCTACCTGGAATGATGAAAGACTTTGTCTTTTCTGGCAAGTCCTTTCTGGTGTAAAGATAGATGTCTCTCTGGATTGAATACTCTGGTTTCTATGGCATTTACATTCATTCTGTGAGGCATGTCATTTATGGTGAAATCACTACTGGTCTGTGCACATAATTTAATGTTTTTGATCTGTGTGTCTGGGTTAAACATTTTGTGAATGCTTCTGTGTTCTTTTGGTTTGACTCTTGTTTCAAAAAAATTTTCCAAGAGCAAAATTCTAAATGGTAGGTGCAGGATGGCTAATTAAAAGCCAGTAGGGTTCATGCTTCAGCAGCACATACACTAAAATGAAGAAGATTATCATGAAAAAAAAAAAAACAAGTATATACACACATACACACACAAAGGCCAGGCATGGTAGCTCACATCTCTCAGCACTTTGGGAACCTGAGGCAAGAACATTGCTTGAGATTGTTCAAGACCAATCTGGGCAGTGTAATGAGACCCCAAGACCCCCATCTCTACAAAAAAAATAGAAAAATTACCCTGTTGTGGTGGTATACATCTATAGGCTCAGCTACTCTGAAGGGTAAAGGAGGAGGATCACTATGATTTCAAACTGCACTGCAGCCTGGACAGCAGAAGAGACCCTGACCCTGTCTCTTAAAAAAAAATTAAAAGAAAAGGAGGAACAGGCTCGGCGCCTATAGCTCAACCGGCTAAGGCGCCAGCCACGTACACCAAGGTGGCGGGTTCGAATCCAGCCCGGACCCGCCAAACAATGACGGCTGCAACAAACAACAAAAAAATAGCCAGGCGTTGTGGTGGGCGCCTGTGGTCCCAGCTACTTGGGAGGCGGAGGCAGGAGACTCGCTTGAGCCCAGGAGTTGGAGGTTGCTGTGAGCTGTGATGCCACGGCACACTACCCAGGGGGACAGCTTGAGGCTCTGTCTCAAAAAAAAAAAAAAAAAAAAGGAACAGGAGAAAAAAGGGAAAGAGGGGAGAATAAGATCTAATACTTCTTATGGCATGTCAACCAAGAAAAAAAACTTTCAAAAGTTGCATGGTAACCAACAATCTAGAGATCTTTTAGAAATGTAAATCTAGGGTTTTTTGACAATTAATTGAAAGATTAACAGTCTAAAAGGAAATAATAAGATAAATGTTTATAAAGTTTAGGCTCTCAGATCAAACAGGCAAAACTTGAGCTCACAGCAGTAATACAAGTTATCACTGTTTGGTATAAAAATTTTACTTTGCCAAATGGGCCAAAAGGAAAAGGCAAAAAAACAAAACAAAAATAAACAAAAATAAACCTGTAAATGCTTTCCCATCTGGAATAGTCAAGCATACCAGACCAACAAAGGATAGATTTGTTACAAGTTTAAGGCTACTTAGAGATTTTGTCTTATACATTTCAGGTAGCCCTATCTAAAATTTAAACATTGAAAATTTAACCATAAACTCACTTGAACTTGAGAAAAGGGGGAGGGAAAAGGGTAAAGAAGGTTGTTTTTTGGATGGCTTTGGAAATTGTTTTACCCAAAACTTTGGTCTACAGATTTTATTAAATTGCCTGTTGGGGCGAATAAAGTTTGGCAAATAAATAGTCATGTCACCAGGCTCCCAGTTTGGTCAGAAATGTAATTTGATCCAGCTGTCTTTTATAAACCAGTGAGCTTTTATTACTAACCCATGACTAAAATTCTAAAATGAAAGCTATTTTATATTTGTGGGTGTATATGTGTTTGCACATATGTGCATGTGTTATGTTACATCTTCATGGTAAAATCTGGTATAGTCAACTAGAAATCATTTAAATTCTATTCAGATTGGCTCATAAAAATATATAGTAACTCAAATGCCTTTTAGTTCACATGACTTCAGTAAGTCTTTAATAAATAAGCTGCTTTTAAAATTATTGCTAAAATAAAAACATAAATGTTTCTAAAATTATCAGCATATTGGGTAGTGCCTGTGGCTCAGTGGGTAGGGTGCGCCCCATATACCAAAGGTGGCGGGTTTGGGTTCCAACCTGGCCCCAGCCAAACTGCAACAAAAAATAGCTGGGCGTTGTGGTGGATGCCTGTAGCTCCCAGCCACTCGGGAGGCTGAGGCAAGATACTTGCCTAAGCCCAAGAACTGGAGGTTGCTGTGAGCTGTGACACCATGGCACTCCGAGGGCGACAGAATGAGACTGTCTCTTTAAAAAAAAAATAATCAGCATATGTTTTTGCCTGGGTTCATTGGTCAGGCTTTTTTTTTTTTTTTAACTTTTTCCTTTTTAAACTATCTGTTACTTATTAAAATTTTCTCAGAAGTATAACTCCTAACAGAACAATGCTGGCCCAGCACTTTGAGATGATAGCAAAAGACTATGGAACAGACAAAATTGAACTTACTAATGGACTCTAGTTAGACTTAGCCTCAAGAGCCACTCCCTTCATACCTCTCTTGTTGCTTATATATGGCTAAAAGGGTTTTGACACTGATTCCTAGTTGTCAATCATTCCCCTCAATGTGGGACTTAATCAGGAACCAGGGCAGGTCCATCTTGGCATCAAGGGACAATCAAAAGCTAATTACCGGTTGATTAATTAGTGATGATTTCAGAGAAAGATCTTGATCAAAAGGGAGAATTGGGAAAGTTGTCAGAATCAAAGTGGAGGAACTTATGTTAAAATAACAAAACAAGCCCTGACAGAGCCAGAGAAGGCTGTGAGGAGAGGGTTCTCATGCTACCACATCTGACTGCAAACTATCACAAAAGACTGCAAACCCACAAACAGTACAAAAGTCACTGAAGCCTTATACACAAGAAAATTGAGGACATCTGCCAGGCAACTGCCTGTCCCAACCTTGGAATAGCATCGCCCTTGTTATTGATCTTGGTAGCCAGGGATAATTATCTTAAAACAATTATGTAATCCTCCTCATTTTCCTTTAAAAACCTTTCTCTCCCTTTACCACCCTGAATGCTCACATAATTTACCATGGCATGCATAGTCCCATGGCAATGCCTTATTCCTGAATATCTTTTGCTTTTAGAGAGCCTCTCTTCATTATTTAGGTGGACAGAACAAAAGAAATGACAAGGAATAAAAGGATCAATACAAGGTAATGAAAGATTATATCAGAAATAACAGTTCTATCACTGAATGTGCCTGATGAAATACAAAGTATATAAAGGAAAAGTTAATAGAGGAGCCATAGTAAAATACCACTACACAAAAGCAGAACAGCTGAAATTAAAACCCGGACAACACCGGATCAGGTGAGCAACGGGGGCGACTGGAACTCTTACATACTAGTGATTGGTGTAATTGGTTCAAAGTATTTGAACTATATTAAACACTTTCAGAAAAGTTCTAACAGTTTCTTATAAAAACTGAACCAATACTTTTTCACTCCTTGAGAATTCCACACTTAAGGGAAGTGAAAGCAAATGCCCTTTAACTTGTGTGAGAATAGTCATCACAGCTTTTTTTTTGGTAATAACCCCAAACTATAAACATCCCAAGGACTCATTAACAAGAGAATGGATAAGCAAACTGTACCATACTTTTAAAACGGAATCCTAACAATAAAAAGGAATGACCTCCTAATGCACACAACAAAGTTTAAGAATCTCAAAAATGTACTAAATGACAGAAGCCTTGCAAAAAGGAATACTTAGGATTCCATTCATATGTGGATCATCATGAAAGTCTGACATACACAAAAATCAAGAAACATAAAATCTGCATGGACAGAAACAAATGAAGTCCTTCCAGCAACATCAATAAACTGAGCAAGTTGAAACTTACCCAGGTGAATCAGAAAGGATGCTGTCAGGCTGGGTGGGGTGGCTCACACCTGTAATCCCAGCACCCCGGGAGGCCAAGACCGGCAGATTGTTTGAGTTCAGGAGTTCCTGAGACTAGCCTGAGCAAGAGTGAGACCCTGTCTCCACTTAAAATAGAAAAATTAGCCTGGCATTTTGGCAGGCACCTGCAGTTCCAGCTACTCGGGAAGTTGAGGCATGAGGATTGCTTGAATCTAAGGGTTTGAGGTTGCTGTGAACTATGAAGACATCATAGTACTCAAACCCAGGGTGACAGAGTGAGACTCTGTTTCAAACAAACAAAAAATGATACTGTCAACTGAGTTTCTTGGAAGTGAAATAATGGACCATAACACAGTCAGTCTTAAAACTTTCATAGTGACCTGCATATAAAGTTCTAAAACACACTACATTGCCAGACGTGGTGGCTCATGCCTGTAATCCTAGTGCTCTGAGAGGCCAAGGCAGGTGAATTGCTTGAGCTCAGGAGTTCAAGACCAGCCTGAGCAAGAGCAAGACCCTGTTTCTACTAAAAAAAAAAAAAAAAGAGAGAGAGAGAGAGAGAGAAAGGAAAGAAAGAAAAAAAAAGAAAAGAAAAGAAAGACAAACTAGTTGGGCATTGTGGCAGGTCCTCCTAGCTACTCAGGAGGCTGAGACAAGAGAATCGCTTGACTCAAAGAGTTTGAGGTTGCTGTAAGCTATCATGCCACTGGCACTCAACCCCAGGGTGACTGAGTGAGACTCTGCCTCAAAATAAATAAATAAATAAATAATAAAATAGGCTGCATTAATCTGTGGCTAAAACAAACAAAAAATCAAGGCAATGATTGCCTCTGTGGATGGGATGGAGTGGAAATTGTTGGGAAAAGGCATAAGGAAACTTACTTTCTTTTTTTTTTTTTTTTTCAGTTTTTGGTCCAGGCCGAGTTTGCACGCACCACCTCCAGTATATGGGGCTGGTGCCCTACTCCTTGAGCCACAAGCACCACCTGGAATAGGGAAACTTTCTGTGGCAACAGCAGTGTTTTATAACTTAAAAGAAAATTTGGTGGCTCAGCGCCTGTGGCTCAAGTGGCTAAGGCGCCAGCCACATACACCTAAGGTGGTAGGTTCTAATCCAGCCTGGGCCCGCCAAACAACAATGATGGCTTCAGCCAAAAAATTGCCGGACATTGTGGCGGGCACCTGTGGTCCCAGCTACTTGGGAGGCTGAGGCAAGAGACTCTCTTGAGCCCAGGAGTTGGAGGTTGCTGTGAGCTGTGATGCCATGGCCCTCTATCCAGGGGTACAGTTGAGGCTCTGTCTCAAAAAATAAAAGAAAGAAAATTTGGTTACATATTATATACATTTGGCAAAAATGTGTTCTTTTTGTTGCATGTAAACTTTACTTTTAAAAAATCATAAATTTGAACTCTAGGTAATGATATGCTTATTAAAGTGTTTAGGAATAAAGCATGTTAATTTCTGCAACTATCTTTGAAATACACCAAAAAATATGGATTGAGCCAGGCATGGTGGCTCATGCCTGTAATCCTAGCACTTGGGAGGCTGAGGTGGGTAGATTGCCTGAGCTCACAGATTCGAGACCAGTCTGAGCCAGCGTGAGACCCCGTCTCTGAAAAAAGGTAGCTGGGCATTGTGGTGGGCACCTGGAGTCCCAGGTACTTGGGAGGCTGAGGCAAGAGAATAGCTTAAAGCCCAAGAGTTTGAGGTTGCTGTGAGCTATGATGCCATGGCATTCTATGGAGGGCAACAAAGCGAGATTCTGTCTCAAAAAAAAAAAATGTATTGATAGTTGGATAGAGGGAGGGACAGATGGATATATGATAAAGCAAATGTGGCACAATGTTAATTACAGAATCTAGAGTGGCTTATGGGTGTTCACTTTTTTGTGAACAGTTTTTTGTGTTTGAAATTTCTCATGATAAAACACGGGAAAATAGAAGGACAGATAGAAATCAGCATACCCACCTTTATAATGGATAATCTCAACCAACCTCCTCCAGTTGTTGAAACAACAAGCATCTTACCTTCAAGAGACAAGAGTTAGACTGTTAACTTATCTCTGAACAGTGAGACTAGAAGACAGAAAACTCAAATAATGTCTTCAGTTGTGCTGGGGTGGGATGGGGGAGATAGTGCCAGGGAGAACATCATACAGGAATGAAGAAGAAATAAGGCATTTTCATACCATTGAGGGCTAAGAGGTTCTTCCCAGCAGACAGGCATCAGAGGACATTCTAAAGGGTATGCTTCATGGAAAAGGAATGGATCCCAGGTGAAAGGGCTGAGATGCAAGGAGGAATAAGAGCTAAGATGATAAATACATGGATAAACCTAAATGAATGACATTTACAATAATGCTTCATGGATGTTGCAGGTTGAGTTCCTTAGTAAGCAGACTCTGAGACACAGATTTGCATTCAATAAATTTCCTGGGGAGCAATCCTGGGATCCATGTCTGTGGTGAAGAGGGGGCAGTGGCTGGGCAGAAAGAGAGGTTGAGCCGAGATGCTCTACCAAGGATGGTTAGATGTCACAGCTGAGGCCTCAGCCAACCCCACAGGGGAGCTCTGGAGCTGAACTGACCCTTCAGAGTATGCCACATTTAGGCAAGGGTGCTGGGATTTTATACCAGGCATTGGATATGTGTTTCCTTTGGAAAGGGATGAGACCTTGGACATGTTGGGTGAGGGCTGTCTTCATCTCAGACAGATTCCTGGAGAGTGCCTGAGCTGAGCCATCAGGCAGAATACTCCAGGCTGAGGGAAGTGTAATAGCTTTATTATGGGTGGCGTGGGCAGGCTGGTGGGGAGATCTGGGTGCCACATCTCATCATGCATTATGTAGAATTGATAAAGGACATCAAAGACAAAAACCAGGCAGGCAATTAACAACATACCACAACAACAAAGAGACAAACGCTCCAATTTAAAAATGGGCAAAGGACTTCAATAGACATTTCTCCAAGAAGACAAACAAATGGCCAATGTGCACATGAAAAGAGGCTCACCATCATTAGTCATTAGAGAAATGCAAATCAAACACACAGTAAAGTATCATTTCACATTCAGTAAAATAAATTTTTTTTAAAAAAAGAAACTGAACATATTGGCAAGGATGTGGAGAAATTGGAATCTTCATATACTGCTTCACAGAAGCAGTAAATATGCCTGTTCGTGTATCACCTACCTCAATGTCTGGAAATAGTAAATATTTTTGAATGAGGTAGTGAAAAACAAATACATGTATATACATTTTACTTTTCCTATTGAAGGCCTGAACATGGATCTGAGATTCTATTTTTCCTTTGAAGTACATTGTTCACTCACTAATGTTTTCCCAGAGTCTGCCTTGTTACTCCTCACCACGAGCCATCAAGGTTCTCATCCTTGTTTCATAGATGAAAAGCCTCCCTTTGAGTGCCTTCAAGAACTGACAGGTCAGAGCTCGGCGCCTGTGGCTCAAGTGGCTAAGGCGCCAGCCACATACACCTGGGTTTGAATCTAGCCTGGGCCCGCCACATAACAATGATGGCTACAACCAAAAAATAGCCGGGCGCTGTAGTGGGCGCCTGTGGTCCCAGCTACTTGGGAGGCTGAGGCAGAAGACTCGCTTGAGCCCAGGAGTTGGAGGTTGCTGTGAGCTGTGATGCCACGGCACTCTACCCAGGGGGACAGCTTGAGGCTCTGTCTCAAAAAAAAAGAACTGACAGGTCCTAGACTCAAAGCCCTGGTGCTCTGGGCATGGCTACACAAAGAATGAACAGGACCTCGGGCTCCAGGTTACGGATTCCCTTTGCCTTTTAGCTACCACCCTATGTGCCCTCCTAAGCCTGAATCTTCTCTTACAACCTTATTGTGGTTTTCGTGGAACCAGCTGTGGTCTCAGAGAGGTTAAACAACTTACCAAGAACAGCCAGCCAATGAGAGGGAGGTGGGAGTTGAAGTCGTGTCTCCTAGCTCCAGGGCCTGTGTACTATACCCTACACTCTGCTATGCTGCCCCTCTAGTCGGCCCTCACTAGGGCTGCCTGGGGTTGTTAAGAATCCTTCAGCTGCAAGAAACAGAAAAGGAACAGGTGGCTTTCTTAACAAGTAGTCCAGAGGCAAGGACTTCCAGGACAGGTGTCTACATCAGCTCAGGGTGAACAACGGAGCTATAGGGGCATCTTCCTCGCTTCCTGCCCTCCCAGGTGGCTACTTCAGATCTAGCCACACGTCTCCTCACACAGGGTGTCCAGAGGCAGAAAAGAGCAGTTTCTCTTCTTATACCTGTCTGTTTTTAGCAGTATGCATTTTGATGTATGACAGTCCACTTTAAATTAATACCTTGCTGCTTCCCAGAACTCAAGCACCATGCAACCGTTAAACTCCCTCCAGCACTTTATGCTATGTTGTTTTTTGTTTTTTTGAGACAAAGTCTCACTATGTTGCCCTCAGTAGAGTGATGTGACATCACAGCTCACAGCAACCTCAAACTCTTGGGCTCAAGCGATTCTCTTGCCTCAGCCTCCCAAATAGCTGGGACTATAGGCGCCCACCACAATGCCTGGCTATTCTTTTGTTGCAGTTGGTTAGCTGGCCCAGGCTGGGTTCAAACCCACTATCCTTGGTGTATGTGGCTGGCGCTAGAACCCCTGTGCTACAGGCCCTGAGCCTGTGCTATGTTTTTAAATGTATTTTACTTGGTTTTTTTTTGGGGGGGGGGGCGGTGTTTTGTTTCTTTGAGACAGGATCTTGCTCTTTGTCACTGGGTAGAATACACTCACCGCAATATCAAACTCCATTTCAAGTAATCCTTCTTCCTCAGCCACCCAAAGTTCTGGAATTATAGGCATGAGCCACCATGCCTATCAAATCCCAAGTAACAGATTTAGTATTATTGTAGTTACTTTTAAAAATCAATATTTATTTCTATTTTCCCCTATATTTAGCCTTTCTAGGGCTCTTTATTCCTTCATGTAGTACTATGCTTCCATTTGGGATAAATTCTGTGCAGTTTCGAGAACTTCTTTGTCAGTGCATGTCTGCTGTTGATAAATGCTTTCCTTTTTAAGCAAAAATCTAAAAGCATGTTTATTGTATGTTTACTTTTCATTTATATCTGATGGATGCCCTTCTGATATTAGGGTTCTTTTTTGTTCTTCTAGCAGTCACACTATCTGGTTCTCATGAACTTCTCTGCAGGCTCAGAGAGATTAAGTGACCACATTAGAGATGTTAATTCCATTGTCCTCTAGGTTTCATAGTTTTAATTAAAGTCAAGAGGCTTTCAACCATTTTACTTCTCTGAAAATTAAATTCTTTTTTTCTCTGGCTGTTTAACTTTTTTCTTTTCTTTGTCTAGGACTTTCAGCAAGTTGTTTACAATTGTCTATATGTGGCTTGGTATTTGTTCTTCTTAATTATTGTCCTTGGGGTTCTCAGAGCTTCACAGCTCTGAGGGTTGCTGTTTTTAATCAGACTTGAAAATTCTCAGCCATTGTTGCTTTAAGCATTGCTTTGTCCCTTTCTCTTTTCCTCACTATGAGGGCAGCAGGTACACATTTAGCATTTGTCTTTATGGTCAGTTTGGATTTCCTCTAGTCTTTTTCTCTGTATTTCAGGTTAGATCTTATACTGAACTGTCTTTGAGATCACTGATCCTGCCATCTCTTGTTTTTGGGCTGCTTTCAAATGCATCCAATGAGTTCTTTCCAGATATTTTATACTGGAGTTCTGGGATGGTCTTTTATAGACTTAGTCTATTGAAATATTTTCCTCTTGTCATCTATCTTATCTACTCTTCCTCTATTTTGCTTATTATTTTTTACATAAATTCATTCATTATTAGAGTCTAGTGATATTTGGAAAGGTGGTGCCTTTGCCAGTCTTTTAGTTCCTTCAGTTGTCTGATGGTGGACTTTACTACTATGGAGGATGTAGTGTTGGTGGTGGCAGGAACGACAGTGTTAACTCCCCATTGCTTCTCTTTTCATCTTGGTTTTGCTACAGAAGGAGCTTGGTGTGCTGGCTGATTTCAATTTTATTCACTATTTTCTTGAGGGAAGCACCCATAGTGGTTCCTATATTTTCCGATGATTCCATTTTTCTTGGTGCATTTAGCCATGTCACTACTAGCTAGGTCCAAGCCCAGGGCTAATTTGTTTAATATACAGATACTTCTTGACTTATAATGGAGTTATAGCCCAGAAAGCCCATTGTTAAGTTGAAAATATCATAAAAATGTAATTTCAATTTATGATAATTTCGATTCATAATGGGTTTATCCAGACTTGATTGCATGTTGAAGCATACAGAGTGTGTATTGCTTTCACACAACTGTAAAGTTGAAAAATTGTAAGTTAAACCATTCTAAATCAGAAACCATCTTTTAAGTTACAGTTATTTTAAAGTCCTTATCTAATAATTCCAGTGTCTTCTAGATCTTCTCTGAATCTGCTTCTACTGGTTGTTTTATCACTAGATTATTATTCACCTTCTTCTGTTTTTTATCTGTTTGTCATATCCCTCTGTTTTTCCTTTTCCTCTGCTCTCACACCACAATAATCATCAACATAGAAAAAGACTTCTGTAGCCAATTGTTGGGGAATGTCTCAAGTGAGCATTCAGTTTTGTAGCAGACACCAACTAGGTGTCCTCCAAACCAATTCTGACATAGTCTACCTATCACTGATTCGGTCCCCACACTGCACCCTCTCCTTAATGCAACAATTGAAAGTCTGAGACTCTGAAATTTCTGACTGGCTTCAACTTGGAGTTCCCCTAGTCCCCCTTTGGGTTTGGTTAATTTGCTAGAGTGGCTCACAAAACACATGGAAATAATTATGTTTACCTGTTTATTATAATGGGTATAGAAGAAGAGATGCATAGGGTGAGGTATGGGGGAAAGCATGCAGACCTTCCATGTCCTCCATGAGTGCACCAACTTTCAGGATCCTCCATGTGTGCAGATGCTTAGAAGCTCTCCCAGCCCTGTCCTCTTGGGGTTTTATGGAGGCTTCATTACACAGGCATGGTTGACAACCCTATCTAATAATATGATTGGATAAAAAGGGTATGATTTTATACTAATGGACTGAATGGGAAACCCACCCTGCAATTCCTGTGTGTTCACATTCTTCCTGGCCTCTCTGCAATATTCCTTGCCCCAGGGTGTGAGGCAGGGCCCTCTCTGGAATAAGGTGTGCACTTACTAACAGGAATTCAAGATACAAAGCAAAAACTAAGGAACTAACAGGAAGAAGGGACAAATCCATAATTATGCCTGAAGAGTTCTTTTTTTTGTCACCTTGGTTAGAGTGCTGTGGTGTCATAGCTCACAGCAGCCTCCAACTCATGGACTCAAGCAATCCTCTTCCCTCAGCCTCCCAAGTAGCTGGGATTACAGGTATTACAGGTGCCCGCCACAAGCCTGGCTAGTTTTTCTATTTTTAGTTGAAACGGGGTCTCAATCTTGCTCGTGCTGGTCTTGTACTCCTGAGCTCAAGTAACCCACTTGTCTTGGCCTCCAAAAGTGCTAGGGTTATAAGCGTGAGTCACCATGCCTGGCCCTATGCCTGGAGATTTTAACACTTCTCCTGACTGGTACAGCTAAATAAATTATTAATGATACAGAACTCTAAAAAGGAAGTAGGGAAACTCATGGAACCTCTAAGAGGAAATGAGAACTAGGTCATGTAGCTTCACTTCTGGGAATATCAGATCTTAGAAGAGCTCCTGTAAAAACACTGCAATTTGGGGGGGGCGGGAAGCAGGGAGACAGTTTCCCTTGGCTGCCCCAGGAGGAATGCAGTGATATTATCATAGCTGACTGCAATTTCCAACTCCTGGAATCAAGTGATCCTCCTGCCTCAGCCTCCTGAGTAGCTGAGATGACAGGTATATACCACCATGACTGACAAATTCTTACTATTTTTAGCATGTGGGGTTGCTGAGGCTGGTCTGGAACTCTGAGCTCAAGCAGCAATCCTGCCTCAGCCTTCTAGAGTACTAGGATTATAGGCATGAGCCTCTGCACCTGGGCAAATTACTATTATCTTTTATCTTTGATTTCAAAGAGGATTGACTCACATCCATTTTAAAATTTCAAATTAAACCTGAAGGAGAAAATAAATCTTTTAGCTGGGAATCTTTAATGTCTTATCTTACAAAAGAGGTTACAGAATGTAGAGTTGGAGTTGGTTTGCAAATAGTAATATGGGGGTTGTGCTGACCCCGATGCATCTGCCTGTCCGCAGTAGTGAGAGGGCAGAAGTTGGTACTGGAAGAAAAGGACTGGTTTTTGTTGGAGTCCATCTTTTCCTTCTTTAGCACTATGCTCCAGCTACCTGAGCTGTGCAGCCATGGTTAATCTTATGTTCTTAATGTAGACTGGAGAAGGCATTGTTTCTATGGGATCTTGGAGTTCAAAGGTGAAGTAGGTGTTTTGTCCATATTTCTTGGTTTTTGGGTTTTTTTTGAAATAGAGTCTCCCTTTGTCATCGTTGGTAGAGTGCCGTGGTGTCATAGCTCACAGCAACTTCAAACTCTTAGGCTCAAGTGATTCTCTTGCCTCAGCCTCCCAAGTAGCTGGGACTACAGGCACCTGCCATCATGCCTGGCTATTTTTAGAGATGGAATCTTGCTCTTGTTCAAGCTGTTCTCGAACTCCTGAGCTTGGGCAGTCCACCCACCTTGGCCTCCCAGTGTCCATAGTTCTTGTTAATAGTTAGGCAGTTGCTTTTGGATGGAGCCTAAGTATTGTGGGGTTTATGTCATGGACATTTTCCATGAAAATGTGTATTGGTAGAATTTAATATGAAATCTGAATAAGGTTCATTTTGCAGTCAGTACCTTTATGACTGCACTGACGACATAGCAGATCCTAGAATATGACTCCTGGAGAAGAGTAGACCTTTTAGGCTTAGAGTTCACTATCCAGAAGGATAATTTAATCTGTGGCAGGCATCCTGTGATATTGAAGGCACTCAAGACTGTTTTCCACATCATTT
>NW_003852544.1:1819567-1820873 GCF_000181295.1 Otolemur garnettii
ATTGACATAACTAATGCTCTCACCTCCTCATCTTGTTCAGATGTCACCTCAGTGAAGCATACTCTGACTATGTGGCCCTCCCAATCCTCTTAACGCTGATGTAACTTTTTTCCATTGTATTTACTATCTTCTAATGTACTATACAGGTTATATATTTCTTTTTGTAATTTTTTATTAAATCATAACTTTGAACATTGATGCATTTATGGGGTTCAGGGTACTGCTTTGATATACAATGTGAAACACTTACATTGAACTAAGTAACACATCCATCACAAATATACTCATTTCTTAATAGTTTTGAAATGTACCATTGCATCATGCACATTAGGTGTGGTCCCCCAAGTACCCTCCTTCCTCCCATATTCTCCCTCCTCTCCCCCATCTCCTCTTCCCTTCTACTTTCTGGACTATAGTTATGTTTTGCCATTCATATGAGTGTGTAGGTGATTAAATATTGATTTCATAGTGAAATGAGTACATTGGATACTCTTTTTCCATTCTTGAGATAGTTTACTAAGAAGAATATGTTCCAGCTCCATCCAGGTAAACATAAAAGATATGAAGTCCCCATCTTTTTATGGCTGCATAGTATTCCATGGTGTACATATAACACAATTTGTTAATCCATTCATAGGTCTATAGGCACTTGGGCTGTTTCCATATCTTGGCTATTATGAATTGGGTTGCAATAAACATTTTGGTGCAAATGTCTTTGTTGTAAAGTAATTTTGATCCTATGGGTGTATACCTAGTAGAGGAATTGCAGGATCAAATGGTAGGTCTACTTTTAGTTCCTTGAGTGTTCTCCAAACTTCTTTCCAAAAAGGTTGTATTAACTTGCATTCCCACCAGAAGTATAGAAGCATTCCCTTCTCTCTGCATCCACGCCAACATCTGTAGTTTTGGGATTTTGTAATGTGGGCTAATCTTACTGGAGTTAGATGATATCTCAAAGTGGTTTTGATTTGCATTTCTCTGATGATTAAGGATGATGAGCATTTTTCCATTTGTTTGTAGGCCATGCGCCTGTCTTTATCAGAAGAGTTTCTGTTCAAGTCTCTTGCCCACATAGAAATTGGGTTATTTGTTCTTTTCTTATTGATTAGTTTGAGTTCTCCATGGATTCTAGTTATCAGACCTTTATTGGAAGCATAACCTTGCAAAAATCTTCTCCCATACTGAAGGTTGTCTGTTTGCTTTACTTACTGTGCTCTTGGCTGTGCAAAAGCTTTTTAGTTTGATCAGATCCCAGCAATGTATTTTTGGTGTTGCTTCAATTTGGTCCTCCTTGTAAAATATTCTC
>NW_003852544.1:1822840-1825278 GCF_000181295.1 Otolemur garnettii
ATCACAGCTCACAGCAACCTCCAACTCCTGGGCTCAAGCGAGTCTCCTGCCTCAGCCTCCCAAGTAGCTGGGACCACAGGTGCCCGCCACAATGCCAGGCTATTTTTTGGTTGCAGCCATCATTGTTGTTTGGTGGGTTCGGGCTGGATTCGAACCTGCCACCTCAGGTGTATGTGGCTGGCGCCTTAGCCACTTGAGCCACAGGCGCCGAGCCTATTTCTATTTTCTTAATGAAGGCTTCCAATGCTATAAATTTCCCTCTTAGGACTGCCTTTGCAGTATCCCAGAGGTTTTGATAATCTGTGTCTTCATTATCATTTTGTTCCAAAAATTTGGTGATTTCCTTCTTAATTTTGTCTTTGATCCAGCTATTATTCAGCCTAAGATTATTTAGTTTCCATGACTTTGTTTGAGTATGAGGATTCCCGTTGCTGTTGAGTTCAACTTTTATTCCATGTGGTCCAAGAAGATACAAGGAATAATGTCTATACTTTTAAATTTGCTGAGGTTAGACTTGTGTCCTAGGATGTGATCTGTTTTCGAGGATGACCCATGAGCTAATGAGAAGAATGTATATTTGGTTTTATTAGGGTGAAATGTTCTGTAGAGGTCTATAAATTCCATTTGTTCTAGGGTCAGGGTTAAGTCTAATATTTATTTTTTTAGTTTCTTCTTGGAGGATCTATCCAAAACTATCAAAGGGGTGTTAAATATCCAGCTACTATAGTGCAGGAAGATATCAAGTTGTTCATATCCATTAGGGTCTGCTTTATGAATTGAGGCACATTCTGATAGGGTGCATAAATGTTAATTATTGAAACCTTTTCATGTTGGGTTTTTCCCTTGACAAATATGTAGTGACCTTCCTTGTCTTTCTTTATCTTTGTTGGTTTAAAGCCAATTGTATCTGCTACTAAAATTGCAACCCCTGCTTTTTTCTGGTTTCCATTTGCCTGTATTATACAAATCCATCCTTCACCCTGAGTCTATTTTTATCCTTCAAAGTAAGGTGAGATTCGTGTATGAAGCAGATATCTGGTCTGAGTTTATGTATCCAGTCAGTCAGCCTGTGCCTCTTTAGAGGACAATTTAAACCATTTACATTAATTGAGAAAATTGATAAGCCTGGTTGTGTTTTGGGTGTCATGATTTTTGGATGTCCAGTGGACATTTTTAATTCTTTCACCACTGTGGAAGTTGGGTTTTGTTCAAAAATTTCTGGCTGAGTTTACCTTGGAGGTAGAGCATTGCACTAGTCATTGTGGAGGATGGGTCTGAGAATGAATATTCTGGAGAGCTGGTTTAGTTATGGCAAATTTCTTCAACATGTCTATGTCATTAAAGTATTTGATTTCTCCATCACACATGAAACTCAGTTTAGCTAGATACAGGATCCTGGGCTGGAAGTTGTTTTGTTTTAGGAGACTGAAGGTCGATGACCATCCTCTTCTGGCTTGAAACGTTTCAGCTGAGAGATCTGCAGTCATTCTGATATTTCTCCCTTTGTAGGTGAGGCTTTTCTTTAGTCTGGCTGCTTGCAGAATTTTCTCCTTTAACTTTAGCAAAGTTAATCACAATTTGTCTAGGAGATGCTTTATTTGGATCGAGTCTTGCTGGGGTTCTGAAACTGTCTGCTATCTGAAGTTCTGTATCTCTTGCAATGCTTGGGAAATTCTCCTCCAAAATCTCTTGGAGTAGAGCATCCGTACTTTTAGGGCCATCCTTTTCTGCTTCAGGAATTCCTATAACATGAATGTTTGATCTTTTGGAGTGAGCCCACAACTCTCTCAGGGAATGATCAGTTTTTGCTCTCCATTTGTCTGCCTCTTTGAGTGTTTGGGAATGTTCAAAAGCTTTGTTTTCAAAGCTTCAGAGTTTCAGAGATCCTTTCTTCTGCCTGGTCAACTCTACTGAGAGATTCTATTGTATTTTGGTGTTCTTCAACTAACTTTTTCATTTCCTTGAGCTCTGCTATCTATTTTCCCATTATATCCATATCTTTGGTGACTTGGGCTTTGAATTCATTAATTTATTGAGACAACTTTAGAACTACTCTTTGGAATTCAATTTCTATCTTTTCTTCCATTCTATTTATCTTATTTGCAATCCATATTCTGAATTTGGCTTCTGACATTGCTGCCATTTGTCTATGCATGGCATCTTCAGTTGTATATCCTTTGTCATTTCTCGGGGGTGGGGTGGGTGAGTTGATCTACTCTGGTTATTCATGTTGCCAGAGTTCTTCTGTTGGGTCTGCACCATGTTTATTTTCCACCATTTGGTTATTAGAACTGGTAGGGTGAGATTGAATTGGAGTTCCCAGGTAGTAGAGATAGCCCCTTACCAAAGTGCTAGGCTTTGTAATTGTGGCTTATCTCCTAAAATCTTTTTTTTTTTTTTTTTGAAGTAGCCTCAAGCTGTCCCCCTGGGTAGAGTGC
>NW_003852544.1:1825416-1831164 GCF_000181295.1 Otolemur garnettii
ATCTCCTAAAATCTTACAAAGGCCCCTGTCAGAGTTTTGGCCAGAGACTCTGAGGACCTACTTGGTGAAATAGTGCAAGCTACCTCTGTTTGGATATCAGCCAACTTCTACCCTATCCTAAGAAGCCACAGTATTAGGTTTAATTCTCGACTTTGAAGAGATACAAACAGCTGTGGTCCCTAGCCCCCACCCTTCAGTTCTTTTCTGCTACAAAAATTCAAAAGTCAACCTCAGAATGTCCCTGGGTGAGCAGCCCCAGACACAAGGTTCTGATTAAATTGTCTCAGGCAGTGCAAACCCTGAGAGGGGTTCAAGAGTCTCCAACAACATAATTGAAGCCAGGGATCTACACTCCCACCTGCCAGGCTCAGTCCACACTGTTGTCCACTTCTCTGCTCACAGGCCCAGTTGGAACCAGGGGCAACATCCCGCCCACCAGTCTCAGTCCACAACCAGCTAGCCTCTGCACACCAGCCCCACTGGAGACAGGGGACCATGCCTTAGCACTTAGGTCTTGGTTCACACCCAGAAAGCCACTGCTTGAGGAATCAGTGGACCATGCCCTTGCTCTCAGGTCTCAGTCCATGCCTAGCAAGCCTCTGCTCACAGGCCCAGCAGGGGCTGGGGACCAGCCCTGAATGCCAAACTCAGTCTACATGGGCAACCACTATCCTGCTGTAGGTGCCATCAGAGCTGGGGGTTCTGCACCCCACCCCGCCAGACACAGCCCAAACTGAGGGTCAACACCACCACTAGCTGGACATAGTCATAACCAGCAGACTGCTCCTCCTCCCTTTCTTCCCACACCCTCTTTCTTCCCCATTAGTCACAGATTGTGTCCTCATGGTTGGCAGTCCACACTATGCCCAGATCTTTCAGAACAAGACCAAACACTCTGTGCTCTGCAGGGGGCAGAACTTTAGACCACCATGCAGGGGGGAAGGGTGGACTGGGAGTTTGGATTTGTGGGGGAAAATATGTGTTCAATTTTATGCCTGACAGGGTGGTGTCTAGTTTCATAAGTGGGACCTCCCTGGAGAAAGAGACCTGGAGTTTAGCAGCTTTGTCCAGGGAGGTAAAATGAGAGGTATTTTGTTCCCTGCTCATTTGCAGATAGCCTGTGGCAGGCCTCCTGCTTGGGGGAGGGGTCCCCATTCTCTAGTTGATAGGCTTTGCACCTGTAATTTGTTTTCTTTCTTTCTTTCTTTCTTTCTTTCCTTCTTTCTTTCTTTCTTTCTTTCTTTCGACAGAGTTTCACTTTGTTGCCCTTGGCAGAATACTGTGGCATCACAGCTCACAGCAACCCCCAGCTCTTGGGCTTAGGCAATTCTCTTGCCTCAGCCTCCCAAGTAGCTGGAACCACAGGCAGGTAATTTGTTTTCTTGAATGCTCTTCCTTAGAGTTACAGCTTGCTGAACTTCTTTCTTGGCTTAGCTCCCCATCTTTGGCTTCATAGAGTCTGATTCTGTTCAGTTTTTCTTCCTCTGCTCAGGAGCCTCTGCCGAGGGTTGCTACCTGTCTGTCATCTTCTCAGAATTGGTTACATATTTCTTAATGTTTATTATGTTTTGTCAGTTTCCTCTGCAATACTAAAAGCTCTCTGAGAGCAGGAATGTGTTGTTCACCAATACTATTCTAAATATCTAGTACATGGTGGTCATTTATTATAGGTGACCAATAAATATTGAATTACTGAGTGATTAAGGGAGACAAATGGGTAAAGCATTTAAAAGAGTGCCTGACACTTAATAGTAATAGGTAAATGTTTGTCATCATCAATATTAATGATATATTTACGGTCTTCTGATTGATCATTTCTATCCCTGTGTCCTCAGCCTCTCCCATCTGTAGTTCATTTCAATGAGATTGGCTTCTTTCTCCTTTTTTAAAAGTTTAGGTTACTTTCTTAAAGGTACGTATGATGGAAACAGTCTGGTCTTAGAAGTGATGTTATTAGCTTTATTACAGGAGTAGATCTAGAAAAATGGAATCTTAGCTCCCCCACACCGGCTGCTTTGGAACTTGGTGTAGAAACTCTATAGCTTGCTGTGCACTTGAGGCTAGGAGTTCAAGAGTAGCCTGAGAAACAAAGGGAGATCCCCCTATCTCTGCAAAAAAGAACAAAAAAGTTGGCTAGGTATGGTGGTAGTTACCCCTGTAGTCCCAGCTACTCAGGAGGCTAAGGCAGGAGGATCACTGGAGCTGAAGAGGTCAAGGCTACAGGGAGGTATGATGACACCACTGCGCTCTAGCCAGGGCAACAGAATGAGACCTGAATCAAAAAAGAAAAAATACATTTGATTTTAATTTTCTTAACATAAGCATATTACAAAGTAGTTTGTTTTGACCTGTAGGTATAGAAAGTGAGTGAAAGAAGGGACATTTTTCTGGACAAAATGTCAGAGAAAATTATAAAGGAAGTTGAAGGTGGTTCTGCATGCGGGTAGTGAGAAGCCTCCTTCAAGCAGGAGTCAACAGCCACAACAGGGTCAGGTGTGGAACATCTAATCCTTTGAGGCCATGTGAGGGCTGAGGGTGCAGTGGCAGCAGGATGCTTGTGCGTCTGGAAGCATACACGGTGTGGACATAGAAGCATAACTCTCAAGCCTGACTATTTCATATAGTTAGAGCCATATATGGTTTATTTTACCTTTATTGAGCATACTGAATGCTTTATTCATCTGTTCAGGAAATAGATATCAAAGGCCTCACAGTCTAGCAGTTCCAAGTTAGTAGCAGCATAGTGTGGAAGGCACTGGGCTTCCAGATGTTCTATGGATTTCTCACTAAACAGTTATGTGGCTGCATCCTCATCTGGTGAGTAGTGACAGTTGTTCTGCTGCTTTTCAGGCTATGGTGAGGATCAACTATGTGGGTGCATTTGCTAGCATGTGGGAAAGTGAAGCTCTGTATGACCAGAAGGCAGTCGTCCCCTTTACTCCTATTTTATGTGACAGGCACATATTCAAAGTGTCTGATTTCTTCTGAACACCCACTTGAAAATTTTCTTTCCAGCATTCTCTTGTTTTCCTCATAAATTTGTATCATGTGGTTGAATTCCTTTGAAGCACTAGATACTCTAGGATGAACATGAAAGCAGCAGTGTTTTGTTTCTTCAGCTAGAGGCTCTTGAAACTTGGCAGGTACTATGTGTTCTCTCATTTCCTTATCTTTGTGTATGCTGTATTGTAGCACACGTCACACGGAGATGGGCGTCAAGAAGTTACCTCTCGCACTGGCCGCTCTGGAGCTTGGTGTAGAAACTCTATAGCTTCCTGTGCAGATGAACAACCTGTCATCGGAAACTACAGACTGTTGAAAACAATTGGCAAGGGGAATTTTGCAAAAGTGAAATTGGCAAGACATATCCTTACAGGCAGAGAGGTAAATATGAATTGTGCTTATGTTTGTTATATCACTTACTCTGTTTATTTCTATGTGAGAGAAAGAAGAAGAATGTGTATATCTGGACTTATTTCTAAGCTAATTAAACTTTTTAAAAAAAAGAACACGGAACACTTACTGTCTGAGAGTTCTTTTGTTTTCCCATTCCTTTAAATGTTGTGAGTATCATACTGAGCGTTTGCATAGTCATCACCTTTAAAAATGGGTAGTGTTTTGTTCTTTTTCAGTAGTAAATGTCTGCCACCACAGTAAAAATTGTCATGTGTATATGGTCATGGTACCTGCAGATCAGTAGTATTGTGTGTATATTGATAGATTTATCCTGAAGAGGCTTCTTTGTCTCTGTCTGAATACTTTCCTCATAACTCGTGTTGGATGGCTTGTGGTGCAAGAAGGCACACACTTGCCTAACCTTTGTGATACTGGCTTTTTGCTCAGCCTTACTCATTTATCAACACACATTCACTAAAATCAAGAAATTCACTCTTCCTCACTTTCTTGTTTGGCACAGAGCCTGCTTTGCTGCTTTGACATCATTTCTTGCATTTAGGTCTTTGCACCTGCAGTTGTCTTTGCCTGAAATACTCCTCACTTGGGATCACTTCTTCTGGGAAGTAAGACATTGACAGATCTCCTTCCCTAGGCATGGGATGTGATAAAAAAAATTCTGAGACCTCCCTGTATGGCTCAAATTATGTTGGATTGTAGTTACTGACTTTGTCTGTCCCCCCCCACCACCTGTAGCCTTTGGACTCCCCCTAATCTTTAGGGATAGCTAGTAGTACTTGACATAATGTTCATCACCTGTTTTGTACTTAATAAATATTTGTAATATAATAATGTAATGAATGTAATCATACTTTTGAAGGAAGCTTTGAAAAGAAATATTTTCCTTGTGCCAAGACTGGGTGGCAGTTGTGCCATGGCATTGATGCCCACAGCCCGCCTGACTTGAGGCTTTTGGAGCAGGAGTCTTGAGTCTGGCATTGTGCTAATAAGCAAGCTGTTTGCAACAGCATGGCCTACAAATAGTCTTGTTTTCTGTAGACTTTGGGACTTGGGAAAGGTTGGCAAGCATGGGTCTATGCTGACTGCAATCTTCAGTTAAAGACTATAACCAGATCTTTGCTTCTTCACAATGCATGTCTAGTTCAGTGACAGAATCCCATTAGATTTGTAATTAGACCTTCCTGTTGAGTTGTTTCACTTGCTTCTGGAATCTAAATAACAGGAGTGGGTAGAGCTGTCCCTACAGTCCTTCATTAAGCCTTTCTTGAGATAAGGAGCCAAAACTCTGAGTTTAGTTCTAACCAGTTCTAGGTGGTTACTTGGCAGTGTCCTTATGTGGGCAGAGATGGCAGCCTAGGAGAGCAGTGAAACAGACCCTCTCCCCTTTTACTTACCTTGAACATGTGTGCTTCGAATAGGTTCTTTCTATAGAACTGCTTGAGTATGAGTAGCATAATGATTTAATTTACCAGTAGAACTTTTCTCAATTTTTAAAAAACTTGGGGCAAAACAATTTTACTCTTGGGATATTTTTCCTATTGTAGGTATGACCTGGAATCATATAAAATATCAACAATGTAAAAATTTATTACACAGAAAGTAAAAGTTTCTTAAAGTTTCTCTCTCCAAAGAAAATCACTTTCAACAATTTGGTATATATTCCCACAGTTTTTTTATATAGACATTAACTTTCTGTTTATTTTATCAAAGAAGGAACTCAAGTGGAACATAATGGTGTGTTTTTCACTTAGTAATGTGCTTTGACCATTAAGACCCATATCTGGGTCTTAATGCCCATAGCTCTAACTCATTCAGTTTAGTGGCAGCATAGTTTGCCAATGCATGGTGGTACCGTAGTGTATTCAGTAGACATTGGGGTTGTTTCTAATTTTTTTTTTTTTTTGTTACAAACAGATCTGCAGTGAATGTTCTTTTATTTTATTCTGTGTGCTTTTGTGAAGACTGTTTCTGTACTTCCTAGAAGTGGAATTCTTTGGTCAACATAGAAGAAGATTTGACATTGTAAGAGCTACTGCTAAATCCCAGAAATTTTGGAGTCATGTGTCTACTGTCTTCACCTCCTCCATTCTCTTGGCTATTTTTTGTCATTTTGTGTTTATCCTTCAATTGCCTATCAGGAGGGAGAAGAGATAAATGCATGTGATCAGTATGCCTTTAACCAAATTTCCTCATTATGGTTACAAAAAACCCTATTGATTTAATTATTTTTATTCAAGTTGTATATTACACTTTATACAGTTTAAAGTATTCCAGGGTTCTTATAAAAAATAGTCCCCTAGACCTCTGTGGCCTGCATTTTCTAGTCTCCCAAGA
>NW_003852544.1:1831285-1833718 GCF_000181295.1 Otolemur garnettii
GTTTTAGGCATTATATATGGATTTTTTATTGTGGTTTTTAAAAAGTCATCATTGACATTTAAAATACAAAATGCCTTGTTTTATTGAAATGTTCATGAATAAAAAGTACTCAGATCATAAATGTACTGGTTGGTGAATTATCATAAGGTAAACACATCATGAACCAGGGCAAAAAAAATGCTCTGATCTGCTCCCAGAAGCCTCTCCCTTCTTCCCTCTTCCAGTTACTTCACTGTCCCTCTTCCCCAAGGGAACCTGTATACTGATATCTAATACCATATACAGCAGACCTTCCATAGTTGACCACCTCCCTATACTGATCACCTCCTTAAATTGACTTAATTTTCATAGACCCAACATGCATCACATGTACTCAGTGGAATTCTATATATTGACCACCTCTGTAAGTTATATCTTGAGCACTTGGACTAGGGCATACAGAATTAATTTATCCTCTATAACTTGACCAGTTGAATTATAGGGGTATAACTCAACACCAAGGAGTGAAATGTATGGACTTTGCTCCTTAGTTGTAGTATTATTTCTTTAGTGTAAGTTCTTTCTTAAAAATTTCAGATTAATATGAGGTACAAGTGATTAGGTTACACTGTTTGCATTTGTTAGGTAAAATCCTTGTTGTAGTTGTGTCCTGTACCCAGGAGGTGTGCAATATATCCTTCCCTCGTGCCTATTAAGTGAAACACACCAATCTCCCTCCCTCCTGCTCTCTCCCCTCTCCCTTCACTTGGATTTAATTGATTTTTTCTCTTGTGTGGTTGTGTATTAGTTCATCTACTGGCTTCACATTAGTATTGAGTACATTGGATACTTGCTTTTCCATTCTTGTGATACTTTACCAAGAAGAATGAGTTTATACTCCACCCAGATTAATAAAAAAGATGTAAGATCTCCATCTTTTTTTTACTGGCTGAATAGTGTTCTATGTTTTTTATATATATATATATACACACACACTACATATATATAGTGAATAGTGTTCTATGATATATATATATATACATATATATATATCACAATTTATTAATCCATTCATGAGTTGATGGATAATTAGGCTGTTTCCACATCTTGGTGATTGCAAATTGAGCTACAGTATAAATTCTTTATTCATGTTTTATTATTACCATGTGTTGGATCAGACTGAATGTCCTATTGTGTTGTGGAAGATGTTTTCAACATGATGGACTGATCTGAATTGCAGGTACATACTATAATTACTGGTAAATTTTATAGTTCAGCAAGACATAATGGCCCCAAAGAAAGAACTCAAAGAGCTGACATTGAAGAAAAATGTCAATCTACATTTTCTGGAAAACAGCAGCCAAAGAAAGATGGCAGAACATTTTAATGTTAGCAAGACCACAGTTGCAGCATCCAAAACATAAAAATGAGTACTTGAAGAGATATGGTAAGGAAAGTGGAGACCTATAGGAGAAAAAGGAGGAAAATTTCTCTTAATGAAGTCAGTGAAGCCACATTAAGGTAGTTCAAATAAATGATGGCAGTTAATGCCCAAATCTCATGGCCAGTTATCTAAGAAGTTGCTAAAAAATTCACACAGGAAGTTGGGGTAGCAGATTTCCAGCATTTAGTGGAACAGTCTGAGCCAATCACTGGTTGTGTTGAGAAGTTTAAATTGTGACATGAGATCTCCCAGAAAGTCTTGTGTGGTGAATCCAATGAAGTTCTAGGAGAAGTTGTGGGAGAGTTCATCAAAAAGTTCCCAGACTTTGCCAGAGGCTTCAAAGATGATCTCATCATTAACATTGAAGAGTATGGACTCGTTGACCAGGTGATGTCTGGCAAGAATCCTGCTACAAAGGGTGGCAAATGTAAGAGTGGAAAATTTTTCAAAGAATATTTCACAGTTCTGCTTTGCACTAGCTCAACTGGAGAGAAACTAAATCCTTGGTGATAGGTAAATTGGAAAAGTCACGTGCACTCAAGAACCTGAAGCCTGAAGGCCTCCTCATCAAATGAATGCTCATGGATGACTGGTGCCCTATTTGAGGAGTAGGTAAGGGATATTGACCAAGAAATGCAGAAAAGGTATTCATTTATTCTACTGACAGTAGACAACTGTCCTGGCCATTTGCAATTGAATCAATCATCTCAGAAATGTGACACTGAAATTTCTGCTTCCAAACATGACCTCAAAAATCCAACTTCCTGACCAAGGCATTGTCAAAACATATAACATGCACTACTGACCTCAGCTCTTGCAGTGGATTATTGCTAAAATACAAACCTGTGGCTGGGTGTGGTAGCTCTGCCTATGATCTTTGGAAGGCAAAGGCTGGTGGACTGCTTGAGCTCAAGAGTTCCTGAGACCAGTTTGAGCAAGATTGAGACCCTGTTTCTACTAAAAAAATAAAAGTAAATAGAAAAACTAGCTATGTGTGGTGGTGCATGCCT
>NW_003852544.1:1834015-1841913 GCF_000181295.1 Otolemur garnettii
GTTTTTGCCTCATTAGATAGTCTATCTCCCATGGCAGAATTCAAAGAGTAGATTTTGAAGGTTTTGTTGCAATGGATGATGAGGTGGCAACCTGTCATGAACCTAACTCAGAAGCAATTTTCCAAGCAATATTGACCAAAGCATGACCAGTATAAAAGTGCATGAAGTGGCTCAGCACCTGTAGCTCAGCAGCTAGGATGCCATCCATGTATACTGGAGCTGGTGGGTTTGAATCCAGCCCAGGCCAACTACAACTAAAAAAACATCTGGGTGTTGTGGTGGGTACCTATAGTCCCAGCTACTTGGGAGGCTGAGGCAAAAGAATCACTTAAGCCCAGGAGATTGCTGTGAGCTGTGATAGCATAGCACTCAACCAAGGGTGACAAAGTAAGACTCTGTCTCAAAATAAATAAATAAAAAATAAAAATGCATGAAGTATCTGACGAAATGGAAGACGTAAGTGAAGATGACATAGAAATTGCAGAGACTCCAAAAGAAGAGGATGTCAGGCATCTGATAATGCAGTTGACGTCATTTGCTGTGGAAAAATGTCTAGGTATGCTGAGTGGTATAGCTAGCATTAAGAATATTTCTCCACTTACATTTGTAATAAGAATAAAAAACAGACCAAAATTGTCTCCTTTTTCAGAAAGAATGATTAAACCAAGAGAAAACAATAAATGTATTGATTTTATATGATACTGTATGTAGGAGTTTACTGTGTTTTGATTTTATGATTTCATATAATATTCTCTAATAACAGCTGTGCAAGAAAGTACAGTACAGTAGACCAATTCCTTATGTTGACCGCCTCTGTATGTTGACCAGTTTGTTACAGTGCCTTGGGTGGTCAACTTACAGAGGTTCTACTATGGTTGGAATGTGTTTGTTTGCTTGTAATATTTTGTTCAAAATTTATCATTGCTGTCCATAGAAGGGGTTACCTGATCACTTCAGTCCCCCACTGCCACTGGAAATCTTCAATCTCTAATACCCATTTTAAAAATTGTAGTAAAATATACACCATATAAGCATGCAAACTTAACTATTGTTTTTGGAGACAGAGTGTCAGCTATCACCCTAGAGTGCTGTGGCATCACAGCTCACAGCAACCTCCAACTCTTGGGCTTAAGTGATTCTGTTGCCTCAGCCTCCCAAGTAACTGGGACTATAGGGGCCTGCCATAATGCCTGGCTATTTTTTGGTTGCAGTTGTCATTGTTGATTAGCAGATTGGGCAGAGTTCGAACCTGCCACGCTAAGTGTGTGTAGCCGACACCCTTACCAATTGAGCTACAGGCCCTGCCAAGCTTAACTACTTTTATATGAAAAGTTCAGGGGCATTAAATGCATATTTGTTGTGTATCCATCACCACCTCCATCTCCAAAACTTTTTTCATCTTGAAAAACTGGAACTCTGTACCCATGAAACAGTAATTCCCCATCTCTGCCTCTCCTCAGCTCTTGTCACCATGATTCTTTCTGTCTCTATAAACTTGAATATTTTAGGTACCTAACTTAACTGGCTTATTTTACTTAGAGTGTCCTTAAGGTTCATGTGTGTTGCAGCATGTGTCAGAATTTCCTTCCTTCTTATGGCTGAACAATGTTCCGCTGTATGGATATACCACTTTTTTTATCCACTCATCTATTGTTGGACACTTGCATCCTTTCTGCCTTTTAGCTACTGTGAAAAATGCAGCTCTGAACATAGGAGTACAAATGTCTCCTCAAGACCTTGTTCTCAATTCTTTTGAGCATATAAATAACAAGAAGTGGAATTGTTGGCTCATATAGTAATTTTTTATTTATTTATTTATTTATTTTATTTATTTATTTTTGAGACAGTCTTACTTTGTCACTCTCAGTAGTGTGCTGTGGTGTCATAGTTCACAGCAACCTCCAACTCTTGGGCTCAAGTAATCCTCTTGCCTCAGCCTCCCAAGTAGCTGGGACTACAGGCACCCACCACAATGCCTGGCTATTTTTTTAGAGAGCTCTTGCTTAGGCTGGTCTCAGACACCTAAACTTAGGCAATCTACCAGCTTCAGCCTCCTAGAGTGCTAGGATTATAACGTGAGCCACTGCACCTGCCCTTGGTAATTTATTTTTAATTTTTTGAGGAACACAACACCTTTTTAATAAGGTCCCCTTTTGGCTTAAATTAGTGACAGTTTGTTTCTGTCACTTGCAATGTGAGTTCTCACAGACAGTCGTCTCTAGCTGTAGCTTGTGGTGTGCTCTCTGAGGGGAACTGTGGGCTGCCAGCCTCCATGGATAGCCGCACCGGAGGCAGAAGCCCACAGCAATCACCACAAAGCAGGAGTGATGTTGCTGTAAAGGTCTCACGGAAAAGCGATGTCGCAGAGAGTAAGCACACCTATTGAAATTGTGTTTTAAATAAAGGTGACTATCTGCTTGCTCAGGCAAAATGGCGAGCTTTCTTTATTTATGGTTGGTTTATATAGGGAATCTTGTGCATGTGCACTATACAGCAATGACTTCATTAACATTCATTACAATCCCTCTACACATGCGCATTGACATCAATGACTTCATTAATCCATTTAAACATCTTATGACCATCCACCCTGTAAGTAGCTCCTCCCTGGTAATCTGATAATCCACCCAACATACACCTTTAAGCATAACCCTTTCAACATAACCCAGTTTAACATAATTTAATGAAGAACATGTTGTCAGTCATTACTTTCTTTGTTCTTATCTGATGAAGCCTGAGGCTATGGGGGAAAGAGACGATTTGAATGTCTGTTCTACTGACCATGCCATGTGGAGGCAGTTACTTCGAATCCTTAAGCAAAGTGTAGAAAACTTCTTGGGCATACAGGAATTTGTGTGTAAACCTCTACTCCCATGTAGGCCTTAAGTCAGGGGGGTTTTGCTGGAACCTTTTATAAGGAATTTTCAGGCTGGACTTCTCAAAAGCCTTTCATGAGCCCAGGTTTCATCTGTGCCATTAGATACCTGTATGCATTGGGTAAATTCCTCTTCTCTTGAGGTCCCTGAGCACATTTCCATTCCTGGACCCGTCAGCAAGTGACCTTCGTCACTTACCACAGATCAGGAAAGGTTACTGATGGATATCTGGCCAGTTTTCCAAAGGGCTTTTTCATTGGCCTTATAAAGTCAATCTTAATTTCTTAACATAGTAAATGCTATCCCAGCCAAAGCCTTGGTCATGTTAGGCTCACAACCAACCTGGCCACATGGGTTTCTGCCTCAGTTTCTCACAAGTATGCCTGCACAAAGTCTTTTCACTGCTCTCTCTCAAACAGCTTTTTTGGCCAGAGGCACATAGGCGTTTCACCTATAGAATGAGGGGAAGGGGAAAGAGCAGGAGCAGTAAAAGGAAGTGTGTTGTTGAAGCACTGGACAAACTGATTTGGACAGTGTCACTTTCATGAGGTTGTATGCAGTGACCGCATATACGAACAGTCCTGAGGGTGAAAAAGGGAGAATTAATTTGCCAACTCTTGTCTCCGATTGGCTAAAGTTCACATGAATGCAGTCCAGGTTGTGCATTTGTGTATGTTAAGCAGATCCTGCTGTGTCCTGTGGTTCAGTGGAGGTGAGGGGCACAAAATCACATGGGAAGTCAGGCACTAACAGAGCCTGTCCCTGAGCAACCAGAGTCCAGGAGCGGCCACTGCAGCAGGCCTGGAGCCATGAGCCCAGGAAAAGGACCAGCCAATATGAGGCTATGAGGACAAGGTCTGGGGCAATGCAGAAAGTGTATCTGGTAGGGGAGATATGGGGTCAGATGCTTCGGCACACATCTGTACTGGGGAGGGGGGAGCTCCTCTAGTTCAGGGTGATGAGAGGAGAGGAGTCCAGGAATGCTGGGGAGGGGATATATAGCCTTCCAGAGCTCATGGCCATGGGTAGTGGCCAGCCCCTGCTCCTCTTGGCACAGGAAGGGGTGGCAGGAACTGGCCTGGTAGCCCTTTGGCTTCAGTGAGTCACTGTACTTGGTACCAATAATTCTTGACTATCTGGCCCAAAGCCAAGATCTCTGTTTGCTTGGAGGAGTGGCAGGCAGCCCCCCAGGATGACACTCAAAAGGAAATGCAGGCATCAAGGTTCCAGTTAGATGAATTGCAGGGAATGGTCCTTTTCTTCTGGCAAGCCCCAGTGGCAGACCTTTTGTGGGCTGCTCGGGCTTCAGGACCCCTCAGCCCTACCCTTCATGGGACCTCAGACAGGAGACCATTTTCCCTTGTCCTCTCTCACTGGGTAGCAGACCTCAGATTGGACTGGGAGTGTGAGACTGCACAGCTATCCCTCAGGCTGGGCCCTGGCACACAGTTGTGGAAGACAAGCCTTCTCAGCACCCAGACAGTGGCCAGTTTAGTTATAAGTGCCCTTCAGGTCAGAGCAGCAAGAGGACTCCTGCCTCTTATTCCGTGAGCAGTCCCCACCTTAGCACCACACCTAGGTCTCCTCTTTCACTGACAAGAACAGGGACCCAGTGAAGGCTTCCTGGGGGTTGGGGCAGTACAGAGGCTCTGGGTGAGGTCTCTAGAACAGGAAGGCCCCCTTCCCTGCTGCAGTGTGTTTGTGTTACAGACGGCGAGCATTTCTGATGGCCCACTCAACCCACCCCCATCCCACCTTCTCTCTTGCCAGCTAAGGACAGTTGAGTTCTCAGGTTTACCTACATCATGTGGACATAGGGAAGGGCACGTATTCTTTGAGCCTCAGTTTCCATGGAGCTCAAAAGCTGCTTAGAGGTTACAGGGTGCTCAGGTCTGGCCTCAGCCCCAGGAAGTGATATTTGATCCACCTGTATAATAAGAATTTGCTGGGCACCTGCTATGTGCCAGGAAGTCTGACACTGTGGATACAGCAGCCAAAAAAATAGTCCCTACTATCATGGAGGTTACATTCTAGTGGGAGGAAGACAAAAATGAAGAAACAAAGCAAACAAACACAGCAAGTCAGATACTGTGACTATCTAGAGAAAGAATATCATGCCCAGTCAATGGTACAGCGCACACAAAGTCTCTGAGATGGCATGTTCCGGGGAAAGGAATGGAAGCTGTGTGGCAGGCATAAGTGAGGGAGAGGGAGAGTGGTGAGGAGCGGTGACAGAGGTAGCTCAGTCTGAACTGCTATAGGAATTTCATTCCTTGCCAGTGACAAATTTAGTCAGGTCTCTGGTGTAGTTCTGACTGGAAGATGGGAGACCTTCTGGGTCCTCTAGGAAGGGTTTCTTGGCTCTTAAAAAGAGATATGGCTATTGGCTTGGCACCTGTAGCTCAGTGGCTAGGGTGCCAGCCACATACACTGGAGCTGGTGGGTTTGAACCCAGCCTGGGCCTGCCAAACAACAATGACAACAATGACAAAAAATAGCCAGGCGTTGTGGCAGGTGCTTATAGTCCCAGCTACTTGGGAGGCTGAGGCAAGAGAATCACTTAAGCCCAAGAGTTTGAGGTTGCTGTGAACTGTGATGCCACAGTGACATAGTGAGACTCTGTCTGGAAAAAAAAAAGAGAGAGAGAGAGAAAGACATAACAATGGACCCACTCTCCTACCATAAACAACTATAAAGAGATGACAATATGCTCTTCAAAGCATATTGGACAGCAACCAAAGCAGAGCTATATTCCTCAAGAGAAGTAAAGCAAACTGAATTGCTGCACACAGAAAAAGAGACTGAGCAGAGATGAAGCAGTAGTGTCACTGGGATGAAGAAATTGAAGTTCAAAGACACCAAAGAAGCTGGGATCGTGGGGATCATTTTTAAGTACAGACCAAGAATCTCCGAAATCGATGTAAGAATTTCTCTAAGGCTTTTTGCCAAGGTTTAATCTGTGCATTTTCAGGATGAGGGCCCAGGAGTGGAGGTCTAAGCAGAGACTTCAGGACCACATAGTGCTGAGGACTTGGAGGTTGGAGCTGGGCTCAGCTGGAGTGGAAAGACCTTGATGAACCACTCAGACTTTAGTTGAGATCTCACAAAATTCACATTCTGGGAATAAAGACTACATCCTGAGAGCAAGGCAAAACTGAAATCAGCCCATCCCACAAAAGCTTCAAACCAAGTCTAATGGATTCAAGGTGACTGGTAGGCAATTTATGTGCCCATCAAAACAAAATGTAATACTCCCTAGAGATAGATAATGTAATCCAGAGATTCTATAACATACTGTGATATTATGAGAGAGATGTTTAGGTTTCACCCACAATTCCTGGCTCATAACTCTCAGAGCCCTTGTTATAGTGGTTATCAGGATATAACTCCATTATAGTCATGAGGTATTTGTATATTATACAACATAGCTCTCTGTGTTTGGACCTAGTTTGAGGTGACATGGCTAAATGCACTGAGAAGGATGGAATCATTGGCACCTCCCTCAGGAAAATGGTGAAAAAAATTGAAATCAGCCAGCACACCAAGTACACGTGCTCCTTCTATGGCAAAACCAAGATGAAGAGAGGAGCTAAGGGGAACTAGCACTGTGGGTCCTGCATAAAAACACATAAAAACAGTAGCTGATAGTGCCTGGACCTACAACACCACATCCTCCCTAACAGATGACTGAAGGAACTGAAAGACCAGTACAAGTACCACCTTTCCAAATATCACTAGCCTATTATAAATCAGTTAATTTATGTAAAAATTAATAAGCAAAATAGAGGAAAAGATAGACAAGATGAAAATATTTCAATAGACCAAGTCTATAAAAGACCATTCTATATTCTATAACTGTGGCATAAAATATCTGAAATTAAGAACTCATTGGATGGGTTTTATGGCAGGCTAGACACAAGAGATGGCAGGATCAGTGCGCTCACAGGTCAGTATGAGATCTCCAATCTGAAACACAGAGAGAAAAAAAAATGAAAGAAAACCAAAACTGAGCATAAGAGACAATTGGTAAGTGTGCACCTGTAGCCCCCAAAGGTGAGGAAAAAGAGAAAGGGACAGAGCAACATTTGAGGCAACAATGACTGAGAATTTTTAAGTCTGATTAAAGATAGCAACCCACAGAGCTGGGAAGCTCTGTGAACACTAAAAACAATGATTAAGAAAAACAAATACCAAGCCACACATAGGCAATTGTAGACAACTTGCTGAAAGTACTAGACAAAGAAAAAAAAAAGTTAAACAGCCAGAGATAAAAGGAAAGTTATTTTCAGAGAAGTGAAATGGTTGCAAGCAGTTGGGAGCCGTGGCTCACGCCTATAATCCTAGCACTCTGGGAGGACGAGGCAGGTGGATAGCTTGAGCTCACGAGTTTGAGACCAGCCTGACCAAGAGCAAGAGCAAGACCCTGTCTCTACTGAAAATAGAAAAATTGAGGCAAGAGGATCACTTGAGCCCAAGAGTTGGAGGTTGTTGTGAGCTATGACTTTAATTAAAACTAGGGAAGCTACCGGACAATGGAATTAACATCTTTAAGTGGTCACTTAACTCACTCTGAAACTGCAGAGAGGTTCATGAGAACCAGGGAGTGTGACTATTAAGAAGAACAAAAAAGAACCCTAATATCACAAGGGCATCCATCAGCTGCAAATGAAAAATAAACATAAAATAAACATGATTTTGGATTTTTTTTTAAAAAAGGAAAGCATTTATCAACAGCAGACGTGCACTGACAAAAGGACTTAATAAGTTCTTGAAACAGCACAGAAATGATCCCAAATGGAAGCATCATACTGCATGAAGAAATAAAGAGCCCCAGAAAGGCTAAATATAAGGGGAAATAGAAATAAATATTGATTCTTATCAAATTCGTATGACTGTCATCATACTAAAAGTAAAATACATGGGTGAGTGTGGTGCCTCATGTCTATAATCTCAGAACTTTGGGAGGCCATGGTGCAAGATCACTCGAGCCCATGAGTTTGAGGTTGCAGTGAGCTGTGATGA
>NW_003852544.1:1841995-1851177 GCF_000181295.1 Otolemur garnettii
GGGAGGTAAAGGAAGTTTAATAGTTTCTGAGGGGTTGCATATCATGAAGGGCTGTGAAGCAGCAAAGTATTAATTTAAAGTAGACTGTCATAAATCAAAATGTATACCTAAAAACAGACAGGTGTAAGAAGAGAGACTGCTCTTTTCTGCCTCTGGACACCCTGTGTGAGGAGACGTGTGGCTAGATCTGAAGTAGCCACCTGGGAGGACAGGCAGGGAGGAAGATGCCCCTATAGCTCCGTTGTTCACCCTGAGCTGATGTAGACACCTGTCCTTGCCTCTGGACTACTTTTTGACAAAGCCACCGGTCCCTTTTTTGTTTCTTGCAGCTGAAGGCTTCTTCTTCTTCTTCTTCTTTTTTGTGGAGACAGAGTCTCACTTTATCGCCCTTGGTAGAGTGCTGTGGCGTCACACAGCTCACAGCAACCTCAACTCCTGAGCTTAGGCAATTCTCTTGCCTCAGCCTCCTGAGTAGCTGGGACCACAGGTGTCCACCACAACACCTGGCTATTTTTTTGTTGCAGTTTGGCTGGGGCCGGGTTTGAACTTGCCACGCTCGGTATATGGGGTCAGTGCCCTACTCACTGAGCCACAGGTGCCGCCCAGCTGAAGGCTTGGTAACAACCCCAGGGAGCCATAGTGAGGGCTATGTTGCCTGACCAAGGAGTCCATCCTCCTGTCAACCCAAGCCAATCAACAGAGAAGTGGATGAGAGATCAACAGTTTCACTTTCATTTACAGAAAAACCAGCTATTCTGGAGAACAGTGAGGATTTCCCTTCAAAGAGCTGCTCTACCCTGTTATTTCTCCTTGTTAGTTTCATACCCTCACAGGATAGCACACATCAGCAATGTTATTAATCATCACAGTAACATTAAACAGATTCCTCCCTCCTTTATCAATTATGAAGTCAAAATATCTCTTGCTTTCAAAGTGACTATATCTTCAAAGCATTTCTAGTTAGACTAAATTTATAGTTAGTTAATACTTCACTGGGTGCCCAGAATGCCCTGGTCCTTGACTGGGGTCATGGAGTCCAGTTCCCCAACTTATCTCTGACAGGAGAGCTTGGAAGTGAATAAACAATCTCCGGCTTCTCCGGCCTTGTTAGGGCCTGACCAGCAGTGCCCTGCATGAAATGGCCATTCGGGTTAACAGTGGTTGCTATCAAATGGGGGGGGGGCGCAGCATAGCAGACTGCAGGGTACAGTACACAGGCCCTAGAGCTAGGAGACACGGCTTCAATTCCCAGCTCCCTATCATTGGCTGGCTGCTCTTGGGTAAGTTGCTTAATCTCTCTGACACTGCAGCTGGTTCCAAGAGAATCACATTAGTGGTTGTAAGAGAAGGTTCAGGCTTAGCAGGGCACATAGGGTGGTAGCTAAAAAGCAAAAGGAACCCATATATCAATCACCTGGAGCCCAAGGGTCTGTTCATTCTTTGTGTAGCCACGCCCCCAGGGAGGCTCCATGCCCTGGTGCTCAAAGGGAGGCTTTTCATCTATGAAACAAGGGTGAGAACCTTGATGGCTCAAGGTGAAGGCATAACAGGGCACAGGCACAAGGACAGAGAGCAGTTCAGCAAGTGCAGATGTAGTTTTCAGGGCCTGAAACACACGATTTGGGAGAGGCTTATTTAAGAAAAAAAATACAAAATTGTAATTAAAATATTAAGTGTGAGTTGATATTTACTTGCAGTGAAAAAACAATTCACCACAATCTCAAATTTTCACATTCCACAAATATAATAAATATAAGAAAAATCACAATACTTTTACTAAGGAAATTGCTTGACACATCCTTCATTTTCCCCCTTTATTTTCCTGTTGTCTGTATAAGACAGTTTTGTTTTGTTTTGTTTTTCAGAGACAGAGGTTTACTTTATTGCCCTCGGTAGAGTGCCATAGTGTCACAGCTCACAGCAACCTCCAACTGTAGCTGGGACCACAGGAACCCGCCACAAAGCCTGGCTATTTTTTGTTGCAGTTTGGCCTGGGCAGGGTTCGAACTCATGCTCGGTATATGGGGCCTGTGCCCTACCCACTGAGCCACAGGTGCTGCCCATATAAGATAGTTTTTAATGACATTTAATTTTTTATTAACTATTTTTAAATTTATAATTGATACATAATAATTATATATATTTGTGGGGTATAGTGTGATGTTTCAATGCATGTGTGCATTGTATAATGATCAAATCTGGATAATTACCATATTTAGCACTTTAAGCATTTATTATTTCTTTGTGGTGACAACATTCAACAATGCTATTTTAACAACATTTTTAGCTGAGGGTTTTTTTTTAGATTCCCTTAGGATACCTCCTTATCAATAATCCTAAAAATAACACAATAAATATGATATTAAAACATACACAAGAGCAACTTAGATGCTTTTTGAAGATTACCATTACAATGTATCAAGCTACAGAAAACTTATTTCTGCAGACTGTTTTGCTGTGTAGGTGGCAACTTTGGGTCCCTGTTCTGATACATGGTGTGTATAGTGCATGTGACTTTACACAGATGTACTCTCTGCTTATAGATCTGCCACACAACAGTGTCCACAAACACAGAAATTCTGATAAACTGTAGTGTTGACAATTTCCATTAAAAAAAATATTATGGTTAGCTGGGCACAGTAGCTCTCGCCTGTAATCCTAGCACTCTGGGAGGCTGAAGCAGGTAGATCGCTTGAGCTCAGGAGTTTGAGACCAGCCTGAGCAAGAGCAAGACCTCATCTCTAACAGTACCCAGGTCTTGTGGCAGGTGCCTGTAGTCCCAGCTACTCAAGAGACTGAGGCAGGAGGATCACCTGAGTCCAGGAATTTGAGGTTGGAGTGAGCTATGATCATGCTACTGCCCACATACCTGGTCAATAAAAAGTCAGTAGACCATAAATGTGTGGATCTATTTCTGGAATCTCTATTCTGTTATCTCTATTCTGTTTCTTTAATTACAATGTCTAAATATGCCAATACCACACTGTCTTAATTACTGTAGCTTTAAGTAAGACCTCATATAATTTGAGTCTTCCAACTTTGTTTTCTTTTCCAAACTATCCTAGCTATTTTAGACCTTCCATATACATTTTAGAATAACTGTAAATATAATTTCTATACATTTCAAATACAGTAGGACTTCCATAGTTGACCATCTCCCCTACATTGGCCACTTCCTTAGGTTGACCTAATTTTCATAGACTGGGTATGCATCACATGTACATATCAGTCCAGTAGGCCTAGTTCCTTGTATTAACCACCTCTGTATGTTGACCAGTTTGTTATAGATCCTCGGGTGGTCAACTTACAGAGGTTCTACTGTAGTTGGATCATGTTTTTGTTATTCATTCTGTCGATGGCTTTTTATTGAAGAATTTTAATCCATGTACATTTAAAGTACTTAGTGATAAGGAGGTACTTACCTCTGCCTTTTGCCCTTTGTTTTCTATATACATTAGGGCCTTTTGTCCTTCATTTTTCACTTCACATTACTCTCTTCTTTTGTGTTTGATTATTTGTAGTGAAATAACTTAATTTCCTTCCCATCTCCTTTTGTGTATATTCTATAGCTAATTTCTTTGTGGTTATCATAGAGATTACATTTAACATTCAAGTTATAACAGTCTAATTTGAATTTATACCAGCTTAACTACAACAACGTACAAAACTCTGCACCTTTACAACTCCTTATACCATTCAGTTCTTTTTGCAACACTTTTTAAAGCAATATTTTTAATTGAAAATCATAATTGTATAAATTTATGGCATACCATGTTTGAAATGACCAATTGATAGTATTCTGCTGTGTATTTATACATTTTCTTCACTCATTCATCTCTTGATCCTTTATCTACTTATCCAACAATGGACATTTATGTCAATACCATATCTTGGCTATAGTGAATAGTGCTGCAGTGAACATGGGAATACAGATATTCCTTTGACATACTGATTTCAAATCCTTTGGAAATGTATTCAAAAGTAGGCTTGTTGGATATTATAGTTGTTCTATTTTTAATTTTTTGAGGAACTGAGGAATTTTCATCCTTTTTTTTTTATTGGAGGTACCAATTTAAATTTGCACCAATAATACAAAAGGGTTCCTTTCTTTCAGTATCTTCACCAACACTTGAGATCTTTCATATTTTGGAAAATATCATTCTAACAGATGTGAGGTGATATCTCATGGTAATTTTAATTTCCATTAATTTCCCTATCCCTAATGATTAGTGATGTTGAGCATTTTGTCATACACCTATTTATATCTCTTCATTTGAAAAATGAATCTTCAAGTTATTCATCCATTTTTAACTGGGTATTTGTTTCTCTGTTATCGAGTGATTTTTATTTTCTGAGACAGAATCTTGCTCTGTTGCCTGGGCTAGATTACAGTGGTGTCATCATAGCTCATTGGAACCTCAAACTCCTGGGCTCAAATGATCCCCCTGCCTCAACCTCTTGAGCAGCTGGGACTGCAGGCATGCATCGCTGCACCTGGATAATATTTTTATTTTTTGTTGAGATAGGGTCTTGTTGTGTTGCCCAGGCTGGTCCAGTTCTCCTGACATGGCCACTCAAAGTGCTAGGATTACAGGAGTGAGCCACCATGCCAGTCCCAAGAGTCTGTTCTTTATAGCTCCAATCTCATTTCTTTCAATTCCAAAAATATAAACCAATAATTGAGTTTTTAAAATCCAAAAACAAAGTGTGAAGTTAAAAACCAAGGTTTCGATAATACTAGCTCTTAGATTAATAATTTTTAAAAATGTGTTTGTCTGTGAAATCAGAAACCAAAGTGCAGCTGCACATCCTTACCATACCAGCTTTTCAAACTGGCCATGTATTCACCTTTACTGAGGTCTTTATTTCTGCATAAGACTTTGAGTTACTGTCTAGTGGTCTTCAATTTCATCCTGCAGGACTCCTTTAAGCATTTCCTGCAGAGAAAGTTTAGTTATAATAAATTTCCTCAGCTTTTGTTTATCTAGGAATGTCTTAATTTCTTCCTTTTACTTTTAAAGAGTAGTTTTGTCAGATCCAGGATTCCTGGTTGGCAGCTATCTTCTCTTAGCACTGTGAATGTATCAGTCCATTCCTTTCTGGTCTCCAAGGTTTCTGATGAGAAATCTGCCCACTGACTTTTTCAGGAATCCTTATATGTGATGAGTCTCTTCTCTCTTACTGCCTTCAAGATTCTTTGTTTTGGCTTTTGACAGTTTTATTATAACATGAATCTTCTTATTAGAGTTGGCTGATTTTCTTGAATATTTATATGCATGTATCTCATCATATTTGAGAGGTTTGAAACTATTATTTTTTTCAAATGATGTCTCTGCCCATCTGATTCTCTTCCCGTTGAGACTCACATAATGGACATGTTGGTCCACTTGACGGTGTCCTGCAGGTGCCACAGGCACTGTTCATTCTTCAATCTTTTTTCCTTCTATTCCTCAGACTCAAATAATTTCCATTGTCTTATCTTCACACTCTTCATTCCTTCTTGTGACTGTTCAAATCTGTCTTTGAATCCCTTTAGTGAATTTTTAATTTCAGTTATTGTATCTTTTAGCTCCAGAATTTCTTTCTGGTGTTTTTTGTTTGTTTGTTTGTTTAGGTTTTACATCTCCCTATTGATATTGCCATTTTCTTCATACATCATTTTCATGACCTTTCCCACTTCTTCCTTTAGTTCTTTGAGCATCTTTAAGATAGTAGTTTTAAAGTCTTTGTCTGGTAGATCTGCCACCAGTTTTTTCAGGGAAACTTTCTGTTGATTAATATTTTTCTTTTAAGTGGGCCATACTTTATCATTTCTTTTTGTGCTTTGTGATTTTTTTGTTGAAAAATAGACATTTGAATCCAATAATGTAGTAACTCTGATAATCAGACTCTTGCCGTTCCCTAGGGTTTTCATATTAGTATGGAGTACATTGCTATTGTTTTTACTTTAAAGAAAACTGTTGTATGCTGTCTGTGAGCCAAGGATCAGCTTAAAGTGTAAACATCAGTTCTTTTGAGGTCTTTTCTGAGTCTATGTTTTTCCCGGGGTATGCATGGCAACTCTCTAATTTCTCCCTTATATGCAGATATTTTAAAATGTCTATCTGTTTATGTCTGGCTCCCAAAAGGGGAAAAGGAGAGAAATGAAGGTGGGGAGGAAGCATAAGGGAAGTCACTTCAGCTAGAGGGGGAGGAGCTTGCAACAATGTGGGGAGCTGCAACAACCATGGCTGCTGTTCTCCTTGCACCTATTAGAAGTCACAATCAGTAATCAGAGCATAGATCCTATCCTTGGAGAACAAGGTGCTTTTTGCTCACCCAGGTTCTTCAAGCTGTGTGCAAGCTGCTTCGGTAGGGGATGGGTAGCTGCTAGCTTACTCTGATCTGAAACTGAGCAAGGTTACGTGTACAGGCTTTCAGTAAACTCCAGCGCTCCAAAATAGTTACCTCAGACTGTGCCAGTGCAATTTGTGTCTAGGTAGAGAGACACCCCCAAGTGCTTCAGACTCTGCCATCTCCCAGAATTCTCCTTGTCATATGTACCTTGCATACTACCTCATTTATCCCAAGTCCTGTGAGGTAAATTCTCTTATTCCCACTTCTCAGATTAGAGTACAGATCCCTGAGAAATAAAGTAACTTGCTAAAGGTCTCAGAATTAGTAACAGGCAGAAGCAGCATGGGTCTATAAGCTGTGCTCTTCAAGAGCCATGCTTGTAGGTCATGGAAGAAGCCCAAGTGCCCATCGATCCACGGATGGATCAATAAACTGTGGTATATGTACACCAGGGAATACTATGCAGCCATAAAGAGAGATGGAGACTTTACCTCCTTCATGTTTATATGGATGGAGCTGGAAAATATTCTTCTTAGCAAAGTATCACAAGAATGGAAGAAAAAGTATCCAATGTACACAGCCCTATTATGAAACTAATTTAATTCTTATTTATGAAACTAATATAATTCTTAATTATAGCCTAAGAATATGGGGCGGGGGGGAGGGGAAGGAGAATGGAATGGAAGAAAAAGTATCCAATGTACACAGCCCTATTATGAAACTAATTTAATTCTTATTATGAAACTAATATAATTCTTAATTATAGCCTAAGAATATGGGGCAGGGGGAGGGGAAGGAGAGGGGGCTGGAGGATGGAGGGAGGGTGATTGGAGGGATCACCTCTATGGTTTATCTTTCAAGGGTACAGGTGAACCTTTCTAAAAGTAGAATATAAATGTCTTAACACAATAACTAAGAAAATGACATAAAGGCTATGTTAACCAGTTTCATGAAAATATTTCAAATTGTATATGAAAACAACACATTGTACCCCATGATTGCATTAATGTACACAGCTATCATTTAATAAAGAAAAAAAAGAAATTGTGTTTTAAATAAAGGTGACCATCTGCTCGCTTAGGCAAAATGGCGAGCTTCTTTATTTGCAGTTGGTTTATATAGGGAATTTTGTACATGTGCACAACACAGCAATGACTTCGCTAATCCATTTAAACATCATGTGACTACCTCATGATTAGCTTCCGATAATCCACTCAACATACACCTTTTGCCATAACCCTTTCAACATAACCCAATTTAACATAACTTAATGGAGAACATGTTGTTAGCCATTACTTCTTTGTTCTTATCTGATGATGCCTGAGGCTATGGAGGAACAAGGTGGACTGAATACCTGCCCTTGCTGGCCTTGCCATTTGGAGACTGTTACTCCAGATCTTTAAACAAGGCATAAAGAAACTTCTTGGGCATACAGGAATTTGTGTGCAAACCTCTACTCCCATGTAGACTTTAAGTCAGGGGGTTTTTGCTGGAACCTTTTATAAGGAATTTTCAGGCTGGACTTCTCAAAAGCCTTTCATGAGCCCAAGTTTCACCTGTGCCATTAGATACCTGTATTCATTGGGTAAATTCCTCTTCTCTTGAGGTCCCTGAGCACATTTCCATTCCTGGACCTGTCAGCAAGCAACCTTCGTCACTTACCACAGATCAGGAAAGGTTACTGATGGATATCTGGCCAGTTTTCCAAAGGGCTTTTTTATTGGCCTTATAAAGTCAACCTTAATTCCTTAACACAGTAAATGCTATCCCAGCCAAAGCCTTGGTCACGTTAGGCTCACAACCAACCTGGCCACATGAGATTCTGCCTCAGTTTCTCACAAGTATGCCTGCACAAAGCCTTTTCACTGCTCTCTCTCAAACAGCTTTTTTGGCCAGAGGCACATAGGCATTTTGCCTATAGGTGTTCAGTTATACAACAACCATGCTCCTAAATTTAGTATAAATGACAACCAATTTAGAAAACAGAAATCAATTTTGGAAAATAATTCAAACAGTCTGTTGCATGTATGTATTTTATTACTCAGAGAAAAAATATTCCATTGATAAACAAAAAACTCAACCTAATTCCAATAGCAATTACGTATACTGCAACTCAACATTAATTTTAATACTAAGGTACTAATTTTCTGTTTCAGTATGTGAAATATTTACAAACTACTGGTTACTTCACTCAGAGTACACTAAAGTTCCAATCACCTGGAAGTCAGCAATGACCAACTAAATGACTGTAATTTGTCATGCTGGTCAACTAGACACAAGTTGGAACTGGTAGTTTTAAAAGGGCATAAAAGAATTCCTCCAAAGTGTGTGCCTTGCTTTTTTCTTCACAATAGAGTAGATTGTCCCAAGTTAAACAAAACTGCTCTCAGGGTCTAAAAAACACAAATATGAGTGGAGCTGCACCGGAAGATGGCACTAGATGCCCGGCGAGAGCCCTGTAGAGAGACACGGGCAATGTGGAGGTTCATCGTGGGGGGACCTGGATGCAAAAGGGAGTGCACCAGACTGCAGGTCAGATGATAAGAACTCAGTAATAAATTGCATCACAGAGGCAGGGCTCAGAACATGTAAGGAGAAAAGAGAAAACAATCTGCTATAAACAGAGGGTCAACTCTGAAGAAGGTGTGCTCGTTCACTCAGCCTAAGACTGGCTTTCAAGGTTCTTTAATAAATATTTGGTGAGCAACCATCAAAGGTCTCTTTAATTTCTACTGTCAAGTCTCAACCCCACTAGCACACTGTCATTTGCCTGAGCTGAGTAGCAATGTCTGCATGGTCACCAGTCCATCACAGTAATGCAGGAGGCCTTGCAGTGGCTGCCGCAG
>NW_003852544.1:1851257-1853957 GCF_000181295.1 Otolemur garnettii
TCCCCAATGTCTACAACCAGATTTGGCTAAAAATTACAAGGGAAACACAAACATTCTTTGGATGCTACTCCATTTTCCTCTGTTCTTTTGTTTTTTAACTTAAGAATTAGCTGATGATAGAAGATGTAGAAAAGATTATCCTAGATAAGGTTGGATATGATATTTGCCATATTATAAACAACATGGTATTCTTATTAAGGTGACCTTTAAAGTCACACAACTTTTAGATTTCTGAGACTGCCCTGAGGACTCAGATTTAAAGGAAAGAAAGAAAGAACTCTATCATCACTAATTAAATGGAGTCACTTGGCATGTCTACCAGGTGCAGGTTGTGAAGAAGTAAGTTAATATATAGGGAGCCTTAAAACCTGTAAAAAAAAAAAAAAGTACTATCTGATACCTGCTAGCCAATGCACAATTTTTCATTCTTCTCACCATTCCCAGTGTCCAAAGATTAGAAAAACATTTGCTGGATGAATGCTGGGGGTGCTGTAACATTCACAAGGTCAACATTTTAGGTAAAAGGCAGCAAAGGTTAGGTATGGGGTAGGAAAGACCCAGGTTGAATGTCAGTCTGTCTTTTAATAAACTGAGCCATGCAGCAGTGCACAGCACACAGTGAGCACATGACCCTGTTACCTTCAGCAATGTCCTTGACCTTGCCAGGAACTAGTTCTCACGAGCAAAGCCAAAACTATGCCACGGTCCATATTCTTGCTCCTCTCCTCCCAGTGTTCAGGGCTAGAGTGAACTCAGAATACAGCCAATGCTTTTGACAGACCTTGTTTGCTGCTGCTTTCCTACTCCATTTAATCCTCAGCTTTTGTTTTCTTTAATATCAAAGGGACATAAATGCTACCATAGTTTTGAGAATCCTCAATGCCAATCCCTTCCTACCATCCACCCTACATATAGAGTCCTTGGGTCAATCAGAAAGAATTGTTGGGAGACTAAGTTTACTCACACAGCAGCATTTACGGGCATGAAGCTCCCACACAGGGAAGAGCTATCCCAGAAAACAGCCCCAGTGGCGGTTCTGGGGTCTGGTTTTAAGGGTATGGGATTAGTAGAGGGGTGGGGGAGCTACAGGATAATGGAGTGAGCTGTGCTTTTATGAATTAGTGAATGTTCTCACTCAGAGTGTTGTAACCAAGCCCTCTTTCCCCTGCCCACTCCTGTTCTCCAGCTCTAGCCCATTTCCCTCCTTCTCCCTCCTCCCCTTAGAGTCTACTCCAGGAACAAGGCAAGTTCCTCCTCCCCACAGGGTGGCCGAGAACGTGCTTCCCAGTCACATTCCCAGGCCCCCTTCTTTCCCCTAGTGTTGCCAAGAACAAGCTTCAGGTACAAGGAAGAAAAGTCCCATATTTCACAAAACCCTCAAGTTCTCAGTAGATGAACAATGGTGGAAAACTCACCGAGACTTGATTAATTACTGTTGTATAACCATAAGCATTGTGATATGAGATGTATCCATTGTCAACTGAAGCCGTACTAATTATTGTTCCATTGCTGTATCCATGACTACTCGAGTTATAACCCCCCCTTACCCAGCCACATTTTGCTTCTGTAATATGCTTGCACAAAGCCTATAAAAGGCAACTCACCCTCTCACCTGGGCTGTTGACTGTCTCTCAGAGCAGCAGCCCCTGCGGCAGGTAAAATAAATTACCAATTAATTAACCTGAGTGGGGGTCCAACTCTATTTTTCCAGGACTCCTAAGTTATTTCAAGAAGGCATCAGGGTGTTTGCTTGAGCCATGCCAAGTAGGGGTCTTCAGGTGAAGATTTTCAGTGAGGGTGGCTGAGTGCTGGAAAATGTTCTCAGAAAAAAATCATGTAATCATGTTTGTTAGGTATAGAGCAATTAATTCATCAGACCTACTAGGGCATTGTCATAACACCCACTTCTTCACAGAGTACACCAACATAAATGTATGTTGACACAATGGTGATGAAAATGAAAAGTACATTTTTCAAAACCTCCTATGCAGTTTCTTTTGGTGGAGCAAAAATAAGCTTTGAACCTAATAAAATCTGTTGCTAGCTATCTTCATAAAAAACAAAAGTTAACCAGGCACTTAAGGTGAATGGATAAAAGATGAAACAGGAAGAAGAACAAGAGTAATACAATCTATTTGCAACATACTGCTCTAAAACAAAGAAAACACGGATCTTTGGTGACTTTTCCAATACTTGCTATCTTTGGCAGCAATAATCTTGACTCTGCTCTTAAAAGATTAAAGGTTAACCAGAGTTAATCCCAATCTGGAAGCAAGAAGCCACTGAGGGCAAAGACTCATTAGGTGAACTGTGATCAGGATGATGAGTAAACTCCATGGTGCCAAGACATTTCCACGGACCTGGGCATTTGTAACCACCCCCAATGCACAGGAGACAGTGCCAGGGAGTGATGTGGATGTGAGAGTTGGCCAGGCTCGAACAGTTTAGCTGACATTCTAATCTGTTGATTGGCAGTGGAATAATCAGTTATTGGGTTAACTATACTCTTTTTTAAAAACAATTCCAGGCTGGGTTGGGCAGCTCACACCTGTAATCCTAATACTTTGAGAGGTGGAAGCAGGAGGATTGCCTGAGGCCAGGAGTTTAAGATCAGCCTCCACAAGGAGACCTCATCTCTACCAAAAAAAAAAAAAAAAGAAAAAAAAAAAAGAAAAGAAAGAAAGAAAGAAAAAAGAAATG
>NW_003852544.1:1853977-1879668 GCF_000181295.1 Otolemur garnettii
AGGCCAGGAGTTTAAGATCAGCCTCCACAAGGAGGATGCAGTGACAAAAAAAAAAAAAAAAGAAAAAAGAAAAAGAAAAGAAAGAAAGAAAGAAAAAAGAAATGTAAAAGTTAGCTGGGCATGTTGGCAGGTCTCTGTAGCTACTCAGGAGTCTGAGGTAAAAGATCACTTGAGCCCAGGAGTTTAAGGTTGCAGTGAGCTAGGATGATGCCACTGCATTCTAGCCCAGGCAACAGGGAAAGACTGAGTATCAGTGAAAAAAAATAAAAAATCTATGATTGTATAATGCAATGTTCTTTAAAACTTGAAAATGCCTATTGAAACAACCAAGAGAAGAATCATCTACTCTTAAATTATGCTGGCTAAAGACATACATCCCTCTTACTCTTTATAAGAAGAACACAGACCATACTTTGAAGGGACAAGAACTCTCCATTATGGAAAGCAAAGGTGAGGCTTGGTGCCTGTGGCTCTTGTGGCCAAGGCGCCCGCCACATACACTTGAGCTGGTGGGTTCAAATCCAGCCCAGACTCACCCAATAACAATGACGGCTGCAACCAAAAAATAGCCGGGTGTTGTGGCGGGCGCCAGTAATCCCAGCTACTTGGGAGGCAGAGGCAGGAGAAACACTTGAGCCCAGGAGTTGGAGGTTGCTGTGAGCTGTGATGCCACGGCACGTTACCCAGGGTGATAGCTTGAGGCTCTGTCTCAGAAAAAAAAAAGCAAAGATGAAGGAGTTATGGGTTCCCTAATAACATCACTTAAAAGGCAGAATGTAAGATCCTAATTCATCAAGAAAAGTTATAAAATTCCTAAAGCCTAGTCAAACGTTTATTGAATTACACATAATATGGTACAAAGTATCATATTAAATAGATCACAAATATAAAAGGTAAAAGGAACTGATTGATTTCCTAGTGTAGTCTGAGAAAAAACAGGTGACGGAACACAAATATATGAAATGATGTCATAGATGCAGGACAGCATGAGAACGCAACGCAGTCAGGGACTGGCAATAACAGTGACGGTGAATCAGGAAAAGCTTTCTGAAGATTTAACAGTTATGTAGATCAAGTATGAATAGCTAACACTTGAGAATTTACTATGTATAAGCCATTGCTCTAAGCTCTTAATGAGAATTATCTTTGTATTCTTCCCTGACAATTACATTATCACTCCCACTCATAAATGAAGAAACTGAGGCTCAGAGAAGTAATTTGGCTAAGGTCACAGAGCTGGCAAATATCAGAGAAAGGAATTGTACACACACAATGTCTGATCCCACAACCCATGGCTTTAATCTTCTATGCACAATCTTGTCTCTTGAGAAGAGGGGATTGAGGGAGATAGGAACAGCCTCTCAGGTACAGGGAATTGATCAATATACTGTATCTAGCTTGAATGGAGTTAAGAAAATAGAACCATAGTTGATGAAGGAAGTGATTGAAACTGAGGGTATGGATGCCTTGTGCTAAGCTACAATTGTTTCTATATTCATGTTTTAACCCAATAAAAATAAATTCCCCTAGTGCAAATCTCAAATTCAACTATAAAAAGGAGGAAGAATGCAGATGAGAATCTCCACAGTAACCTTGCTCCCCTGCTGGAAACTGCAGACATTCAGATCATCTTGTGATCTTGCATATTCTATGCAGAGCAATAGGCTGATAGGCACCATAAGGTGGGCTGAGGACAAAGTTTATAGCCTTCTTACAGCTTAAAAAAAAAATTTACGATCATAACATTTGCAGTAGTATCAGGTCCTGCAAAAGAATCATGACACCAACTTCGCTTTCATTAGTCAAAGTGAGTATGCCAAAATTTTCTTTAAGAATATGATAAATATCGTGGGATTTTTTTTTATTATTAAAGTAAAACGAGTTATCACTGTAACTCCCTGAGAATCAAATGAGCTTACATAATTTAAGTAAAGCAATCTTGCCACCTGGTGGGCACAGACATTACTACAGCTCACATCTGAGGTTCCCTCTGAATATCTTTAGAGGGGAAAGAGGGCACAGGAGGAAACAAAACAGGTTGGGTGTGGTGGCTGTAATTCCAGCACTCTGGGAGGCCAAGTGAGAAGGATTGCTTGAGGCCAGGAGTTCCACACCAGCCTGGGCAACACAGTGAGACCATGTCTCTACCACCAAACATAACAAACATACATACATAAGTGAAACAACATAAGACGCAGAGACTTTGCCAGAGTATAAAATGCATTTTTTTTTTTATGAAGATGCTATTTCTTCAAGTAGTTTTGTAAAAATCTCACTCTTCTCTGCTCCTCCCCACCACCACCAGTAAATACTATAAAATCCCACCCAGTCTTATAGATAGATAGATAGATAGATAGATAATCTGCCCTGGTGAAAACAAGAAATATGAATGTCCTACCTAGCTATACACATTTAAATTCAACTTCTGGCATCTATTTCTACCTACACTGACCCTATACAGTCCCTCGGCCCAGTATCAATTTGTATGGCTTTGGGCAACTTCTACCCTCTCTCTATGCCTCAGTTTCCTAATTTCCTATAAAAGTGGATTGATTATTATGATCTTAAAAGTCTCTTCCAGGGCTAACATTTGAGTAATTTTTTGAATCTTTAAATGTCAGATTTAAACTTTTTTGTATGCTGCATTAATAAAAAGTTTCCAGCAAAAAGAGGGAGAACATTCCTCTGCCCTCACCTCAGTACTGGCACATTTGTGTATCCATTCTTTAAAACTGATAATCACGGTGAGTGCCGATGACATTACCGGGACTGGAGGAAGTTGCACGCGGATATCAAACGTCTGACAATGACCAAGAACAAATTAAGAGGGCAGAAATCTAGGAATGTATTTCACATAGCCAGCCAAAAAAACTTTAAAGCTAAAAGCAAAGCAAAACCAGTTACCACTAATCTTAAGAAGACAAATATTATGAATGGTGAAAAAGTTAACAGAGTGAAGAAAGCTTTTGTAAATATACAAAAGGAACTTGCACACTTCTCAAAAGGCCCTTCTCTTGAACCTGTGCAGAAAGAATTGATTCCTCAGCGGCGTCGTGAAAGTGAACCAGTTAATGTTGATGAAGCTACAAAATTAATGGCTCTGTTGTAATACAATAGTGATGCATCTACTTTCTCCAAAAGACCAAAAAATTAAACGTTTTATACAACTTAAAAAAAACTGGTAGTCACTAGAATGACAGTTGTTACTAATCAAAAAAAATCCATCTTTCTATTTAAAAATGCCTAAAGCAAATACAAAGAATAAAATCAGCGTAGTGACACACTATACCCTTGCATCTGTTCCACATCTAGTCCACTTTACTTGATTGGCCCCTCAGCAAACAACTGTATACTCCAGGCATCCTCAAACTACGGCCCGCGGGCCACATGCAGCCCACCTAGGGCATTTATCTGGCCCACCTGGTGTTTTTGCCACCGCTGCCTGTCCTGCTTAGCAGCCGACTCGTCCCGGGGCCCACAGTCCGGCCCTCCAATGGTCTGAGGGACAGTGAACTTGCCCCCTGTTTAAAAAGTTTGAGGACCCCTGGTACTCAAAGTAATCTTGCTCCCATTTATGTTTAGCTTTGTGCTTTGTAAGCTGAAGGGAGGAACCAGGCTCAAAACACAACCTGTGTTTCCTCTGACTAAAGGTAACAATCCCTGATATTAAAAGATAGGAGAAAATTAAAAATACTGACACTGTTCATTCACTATCACCCCATAGCAGGCTATAGTGGAAAGAGCTCTGGATCATGAGTCAAAATCCTTGGTTTTTAGTAAGAACTTGCTGGTGGAATCCACTTTCTTTTTTTTTTTTTTTTTTGCAGTTTTTGACCAGGGTTGGGTTTGAACCTGCCACCTCTGGCATATGGGGCCAGCGCCCTACTCCTTTGAGCCACAGGCACCGCCCCAAGGAACCCACTTTCTTAATAAAATAAGAATGAGATCCTATTCTAATGTTTCACTAAGTAGTAGGGGAGTCAAAATTTATAAATGTAAAAAATTATTAAAATTAATTTCTTCATAAACATTTGCAAGATTCAACTAGAAAAAGGGGTATAGTTTATAACCCAAGAATGGGCTCAGCGGGAAGTTGAACCCAGGCCTTCAGCTTCCTTACAGCGGGCTCCAATTCAGCAGAGTTCCCAATTTTGACTGAACAGAATCATCTGAGAAACTACTTAAAAATGCTAGCTCTTGGCTTGGCACCTGTGACTTAAGCAGCTAGGGCGCCAGCCACATACACCGGAGCTGGTGGGTTTGAATCCAGCCTGGGCCTGCCAAACAACAATGACAACTACAACCAAAAAAAAAAATATCTGGGCGTTGTGGCGGCCGCCTATAGTCCCAGCTACTTGGGAGGCTGAGGCAAGAGAATTGCTTAAGTCCAGGAGTTGGAGGTTGCTGTGAGCTGTGACGCCACAGCACTCTACCAAGGGTGACATAGTGAGACTCTGTCTCAAAAAAAAAAAAAAATGCTAGCTCTTGGGCTCCACCCTGTTTTGTATATGTATGTGCGTATACATTTATGTCTGCTGATATGTGCATGAATGTATAGTTACACTTTATGCATATACAGTGTTCTAAAATAGACTGTGCCTGGAGAAAAGGGTACAGCTTGGTGAATTTTGACAAAGACCACACCCAGCTCAAGAAAATAACTGAACAGACTCCAGTTTTTTCTAGGTTTGTTTTGGTAACACTCCCATGTGATTGCGATGGGCTGATTTTGAGAACCAATGAATTAGAGCACAATATTAATGAGTAGAGGGCATAGGTTTGATACTATTCTCCCACTTAAATTTGATAAAAACCATTTTGACAGGCACAAAATTTTAGTTTTGGTCACAAAATGATTATGAAAATATCAGAATCACAGAAATAAGAAATGTGCTTTTTATGTTACTACTACACAAAATGAATGAGGTATTTAAACTTAAAAATTTCCATCATGTAAAAAAATGTTTCAGTGACTAAAGAGGCTCTTTTAAAATTACCAATTTCACGCCCATCCCTGCCGAGGGGTTATGGGGAGGGGAAGAAGGGTGGTCAGAAGAAAGATTTTAGAGTCTGCAAATCCTAGTGATTCCTTATAGCGTGTAACCCAAAACTTTAACCCCTCTCAATCTATGTGTACAATGGTCCTTCCCTCAGTACAATCCATTTGGATACAAGGACTGCTTATAAGAAGAGGGGTCCTAAATGAGATTCAAATGGCTGAAGGAAAACAGAAGAAGATTGCATTATAGGAAGATTCTCTTATAACAAGCTTGAGACAAGTCTCTTCCCCTATGTGGGATCCGAATTCTTTAGCTTTAAAAATAGAAGATTTGGGGGGCTGAGGTGGGAGGATCACTTGAAACCAGAAGTTCAAGGTTATAGTGAGCTATGATCACACCACTACCCTCCATCCAGACTAAGCAACATAGAGAGACTCTGCCTCTAAAACAAAAAATTTAAGTTTAAAAAAATGGAAACTAACCTGCACAGTGACAAAGTGAGGGGATGGGGAGGAGGTATGTGTGTGGGAGGTGGCAGATGCTCCCACTGTTAGGTCTGACCATTTGCAATACCTGATTCTTGGGTAGGGGGTTCTTCACCCAGTAAAGAATCATCAATAAACTCTGTTATATAAATAGGCTTTCTAAGAGCTTTCAAAGTAGGTTGCAGTGAAGTTATTTTATTTTTTAATTGACAAAGATTATACATATTCATAGGTTACATAGTGTTCTCATTATGGAAATTAGTATATCCAAGTAACATTTTATAATAAACCAATATGGTTTACATTGAATTATTCTCCACGGATTCAACATATTTTTCAGGACTACTGCGTGCCTGCTGATGCTTGTATAGCCATGACTAAAATAGATAACATCTATCCCTGTGAAATTCACAAGTCTGGCTGGAGAAATAATTATACAAAGAATTAATTCCAACAGTCATAAGTGACAGGGAAAATGAACTATGAATGTACTTAACTGGGAAACCGACCTGCAGAATCAAGGAGGTTTTTATCTTCTACTGGGAAGGGACATTATAAATTCCTGCTTATTCATGTTTTATTAATAGCAGGGGGAAATAGAAAAAAATCTAAATGTTCAAGAACGGGATACGGGTAACTGAATTGAGCTACAAGATGGGATATTGTTCAGGGTCAAAACTCAGCTTAATTTCTAAATCATAGGAAAATTAAAGCTGAAAAACTATTACATAAAGGATGATACCATTTACACTTAAAATCAGAGTGCACAGAAGCATACAGAAAAGACTTGAAAGCAAACTTTAATAGTAGTTATGATCACATACTGGGGTGAAGAAACTATAAGCTATTTTTAATAATAAAAACAAGACTGGGCAAGGTGGTTCGTGCCCATAATCCCAGAAGTCTAGGAAGTCAAAGAAGGAGCATTGCCTGAGCTCAGGAGTTCAAGACCAGCCTGAGCAAAAATGAGACCCCATCTCTACTAAAAGTAGAAAAACTAGACAGGTGTAGTGGTGCACACCTGTAGTCCCAGCTACTTAGGAGCCTGAGCAAGAGGATTGCTCAAGTCTAAGAGTTTGAGGTTGCTGAGTTATGATGCCATGGTACTCTACCCAGTATGACAGAGTGAGGCTCTGTCTCAAAATAATAACAACAATAACAATAACAAGAAGATTATATATAATTGTTTCTGAACCAGTTGAGAGTTTCATACATTATGCCTCTATTCTCTCAAATAGATTTTCCAAGAGTTGGTATATTCTTTTACATAACCACAGAACAGTAAATTAAACATTGAAGCTAATCTGCTTCCATATTCCAACCTGGCCAACTGATCTCAAAATTTGTCTTACTGGTGGCGCCTATGGCTCAGTGAGTAGGGTGCCAGCCCCAAATACCAAAGGTGCAGGGTTCGAATCCAGCCCTGGCCAAACTGCAACAAAAAATAGCCAGGCGTTGTGGTGGGCACCTATAGTCCCAGCTATAGGGAGGCAAGAGAATCACCTAAGCCCAAGAGTTGGAGATTGCTCTGAGCTATGATGCCACAGCACTGTACCAAGGATGACAAAGTGAGACTCTGTTTCTAAAAAAAAAAAAAAAAAAAAAATTGTCTTCCATTTGCTGAAGGATTTTTAAGTAAATCCCAGTTAATTCATTTAATTCCTTCAGGGTCAAAACTCAGTTTAATTTTTAATCACAGGAAAATTAAAGTTGAAAAACTACTACATGCAGGATGACACCATTTGCACTTAAAATCAGAGTGCATAGGAGCACCTCTTTAAAAATATGGGCATTTTTTTTTTACATAACCACAATGTTATTAATACACTTAACAAAATAAGCAAAATTCCTTGGTACATGAAACAGTGTTTTGATCACTAGACTGGTCTATAATATAGAAGTCCAACATGAGCAATTACTGGAGAGATTGTGGAGCAAATAAAATTTGCATTTTGCTGGTAGCAATGTAAACCAGTTTGACCACTTTGGAAAATAATTTGTCAATGACCTCTCAGAGCTGGGCCCTTATGTTCCAGATGGGGATCAAGAAATAGGTCAAAGAATATGTCTAGTAGTACTGTTTATTACAGTCAAAAACTGGAGACAAATGTCCACTATCAACAGAAAGGAAAAATAAATTATAACTGAACAAAATGACAATTCTTTTTAGTTTAAAATGGTGAAGATAAAACACTTAATACAATTAAAGGGTAAAGTACTGTAATTCTTAATATTTAATGGAAGGTTTCCAATACAGGTTGTAAATTCAGCTCATTTAGCTGTTTATTCCAATAAGTTTTGCCCATCTTATCTAGCTCTATAGCACTTAAAAGAGAATGAAAATGATAAAAATAATTTTTTATATAAAAATAATTTTTACACACTCAAAAAAAAGTCATTTTAATGCTAAGTTCCAACGTCTTCTATTGCCATATACTTTAAAAAAGCTGCAAACCAGGCTAGTCCAGGCTGATTCTGTCCCTGTCACTGCTCACATTCCAGTCACAGAACTGACAGGTAAGAATTTTAAATACACTTCTCCTTCATAATTCTCCATGAACTGATAATCTGCCAGGGCAGTTTCTGTAAGCTACACTTGGGCACGAGCTTGTCAGATTTCTCATGTATCCCTCCAGTGCCTACCGGTACTTGGTACATAAGCAGTCACTCAAATACTTACTGAGTAAATAAACGCTCACCACAGGTAAGTGACAAGGAAGAAAATGTTAGAGGATTCCAGATGACCCACAGTGCACAGCAAAGAGCTGAAAAGCCTGTATGTTCAAATCTCTATACAGAGGAATCCTCACACTCCCACCATTTTCTCAACAAGTACTTATTGTACACCCACCACATGCCAAGAGAGAACTAACAAGGAGTTGAACAAACATCCCAAGTTTCTCCACTCAGCTTTAGACGATAGTGGAGAGAAACATAAAATAAACACTATGTCAGGTGCTGATAAGTGGAATGAAAGAAATAAAGTGAGACAGAGTAGTTGTGTGGTCAGAGAAGACTTTTCTGACACACTGACACTTAAGCAGTAACCAGAAGGAACTGAGGGAGTGAGTCACGTGGACATCCAGGATTAGGGGATTCTAGACAAACCCAAGGCAGAAGCCTCCAAGGAAGATGTTTTGGATGAGTTCAAGAGGGCAGAAGTGGGGCCAGCCTATGGAAGACCTTGTTGTAACTATCGGTTTCTTTTGGCTTTAATTTACCCTGAACTGGAAATAATAATAATGTTATATATTATATTATGTAATATCATGTTAATTATGTTATAATTAACATATATAATAATTTCATGTACAATATCCTCCTGAAAATGTGCAGAGGTCCAATGTCAAAATAGAAATGACTTTTGTGTGTGCTGCGGGTACAAGGAGGGTTCCCATTCCAAGAAAGGTAAAATTTATTTTAAAATCCCCAATTTGACTTTGCTTTTGTACACAATTTTAAAGTATGTATGTTCCAGCATGCTATATGTATTAACTTTTTTCTTTATAGTTAACTGCCAGATTAAAAAAAAAAATTGACCAGCTTGATTGTCTCTGTCACAGCCAATGATCTGTCTTTGTCTATTCTAACATTGACGCCCATGCTTCTTACACTGTACCTGGAATTCCTCAGTTTTATACTATTAAAAAAAATGCAAACACTTAAATCACTGCACAAGCATTTACCATATATAGCTTTAAAAATACATAATACATAAACGAACCAAGACCATCTGTTTCTCACAGATATCCAGTGGCCAAAAGTTACCTTACTATATTCTACCCAAGGCAACAGCAGTCTATCTGGAAATTTGGTCTTCAGCAAACCATGAAAGCTAGGAAAACTTCCCCTTTAGCTCCACTTCATCTCTTTCAAGCCCTACCTGAAAAAATAAAAAAAATTTCTCAAGAAATCATCCTTGGAGTTCTAGCTACTTGAGTCCCAGAGTTTGAGGCTGCTGTGAGCTATGACACCACAGCACTCTACCAAGGGTGACAAAGTGAGACTCTGTCTCAAAAAAAAAAAAAAAGAAAGAAATCATCCCTGGATTATTTCTTTTCTTCACTGACCTGCATTACATTTGACCACACTTGCTTTGGTAAACTTTTTGTCTTTCCTAAGTCAGTAAAAGGAACAAGACTGGGCCTAAGATCTAGCCTAACTCTATACACATTTCAAAGAAGACATAATTTTAAAAGCCTTCTGAAATTTCTTGTTACTACTATATTCATTTTGTTTTGCTAGTCTTTGAGTGCTTCACTGCACAAATGAAGTCTAAATCTCGGGGGGCCTACATATAAGTGCAGGGATGGGGGGAGCTGTATGTGAAAAGTACACTGTGCAGTACTAGGTCCCCCACGGAGAGAGGGGTTGGTGTCCCAAGCTTTTGAGGGCTAAGGGAAGGGAGCTGAATATGGTGGGTATCTGGGGTGCAGATCAGATGTGACGGAGCAGGGTATGGAGGATGCCCAGGGTAGGGTTTGGAATCCATGCAGAAGGCCAGCTGCACAGCATCACAATCACAGAGAGAGAGCTAGTAGATGTACGTTCAGTAGAAATGTGTGGAATGAAGGAAGGAATGGCAGATTCACCTGTATCCAAAGGTGTGTCAAAGGCCACCCAGCCCACCCAAATGCCCCACAACCTGTCCGCCTCCTCTGGACAACTCTGTGCTCCTTGCTCCATGCTCCAATGTCTGAAGTCAGACATTGCTGACTTCACTGCCTGAATCTCTATTAGGCCTCCTTTTAACAGGACTGGCCTGGTTAGGGTAACAACTTCTCTCACGTGGAATGGCATTAACACACTACCTCTAGTCCCTACTCTTCTCTAAACCACAGGCCTATGTAATGTAAATCATATCACTTCTAGCTAAAAAATCCTTCAAGAGATTTTTGTCCCTTTAAGAAATCAGCCTGAATTTCCAGTTTCATAGCTGCTCGCTCCCCCAAGGATAGCACTTGTCACTGCCAGGTAAATCTCTAATTAAGCACTGGATTCCCCCCCCACATCTTTATGCCTTTGCAAATGTGATCATGTTTTCTCTTAGATGCACTCGTGCTCCTGGTCAGGCCAGGAAGCTCCCACTCATGTTTCAACATTTTACTCAAATGTCACCTGTCTCCAACAGTTTCCTTATTTCTACCCAGGAAAAGCTAGCACCATCTGGTGAGTCTCAAGGGGAACATCAGAACACTGAATGATGTATAGGAAACGCCTGATGCTAAAATAAGGTAAGTGTCAACTATCCTCTTATCCAGTGAGTGAACCCTCAGTGTGAGACCCTCCAGATCCCATCACGTGAAGACAGATGGTTTTTAGTTCATTTGCTCCTTGTTCCTGAAATCTCAACTCACAGTTTCATCAGGTAATTTTCCATGATCATTTATTTAATATAACACTATTTAAACTCTATTGTTCTCATCTATGCTACTGCAGATTATTTATATTCCCTCAACATGATGAGTGTCTCTCAAAGCAAGTTTTCTAGGCATATTCCATAGGTTGTATCTCTCAGTAAACGAGTTTTACTTATCCAAAAGCAATTAGTGTAATATTAGTAATGTTTTAAGAATTTAATTATAGCTTATTAAATGAAGAAGCACTTAAATGAAGACAGGTATAGTAAAAACAGTCTGGCGATCAGAGAGGTCCAAATTTGGCTACTAACTAGCTGTGGTACCTGAAATACTTGACTGAATGTCTCTAGACCTCAATGTTTTGCCCCTAAAAAGGAAGCACTGGACTAGAAAAAGCACATATAAATTATGTGTTCACATGCTCATTTCTCCCTTTGTCTCTATGAGAGTATAAGCCTCCCGAATCCCTCACTTCTGGTACTCTACCAAGCACACAAGCTGCTCGATATAAAACATTAAAGAAACCCAATTCTCACTAAATAAATGCAAAGTCAATGTAACCCAAACAAGATAGTTCGGGAGAGAACTTGATACCACTGAGATTCACATTAAAGAATAAACAGGCTAGTGCAGTGGCTCACGCCTATAATGCCAGCACTTCCAGAGGCTGAGGTGGGAGGATTACTTCAGGCCAGGAGTTCAAGACAGCCTGAGCAAGAGGAAGACCCCATTTCTACAAAAAATTAGAAAAATTAGCTAGGTGTGGTGGTATTCACCTGTAGTCCCAGCTATTCAGAAAGCTGAAGCAGGAGGATTGCTTGAGCCCAGGAGCTTGAGGTTGCAGTTAGCATTATGCAATTGTCAAAACCCATAGAGCATGTAACACGATAATGAACCCTAATGCAAACTTTGAACCTTGAATGACAATGATGTAGGTTTGTAGACTGTGTCAAATATGTTCTGATGGACTCCACCCGTGTGGAGGATACAGGTGCCTAGGGGCAGAAGGTATATGGGCACTCTCAGTACTTTCTGGTCTAAAAATACAGTTGTGTGCCTACTGCTGTCCAAAATAAAGCCTATTTAAAAAAGAAAAGAAAAAAGGAAATGAGAAATGACGTATTTGTCTCTTAACCTAGGAATGCTATTTCTAAGAATTTATCCTGAGGAAATAAATAAGGTGTCCACTACAGCTTTTTATTTATTTATTCATTTATTTTATTTATATGATACATATTAGATGTAGATATTTTGGGGATGCATATGATAACCAGGTAGATTGGGATATTCATTTATGTTTTCTTTATACTAGGAACATTTGAATTATTCTCTCTCTCAGCCATTACAAAATGTGTAATTGATTAATGCTAACTGCAGGTACCCTACTTATCTTACAGTTTAAAAAAACCCTGCAAGATAAATACAGGTAGATAATTTTGGTTTTTTTTGAAAGATGATTAAATTATAATATATCCATACTTGTCACAGTAAAAAATTAGGCAATTGTAGAAGTATTGAGAAGGAACAAAGTCCCGAATGTATTTTGAAGACCAAATTGATGAACAGCTCATATTTTGTAATAAACATTTACTTGTTAATTAATATACATAAAAATATCAGTAAAAAAGATATGCTATTATAAAATAATAGGAGGGCTTTCACAGTATCTGTATTATATATTACTTGAATTTCTTATGATAGCATTTATTATTACTACCACAAAATAATTTTTATAAGCTTTTAGTAACCTTAACCGAGAGAACTCTAAACACTTACTGCAAGACAGAAACCAGTGCAGGAGAATCCAGGCATCTACAGACATCCTTATATATAAGTTTTGGACACATGATACATATATATGTCCTAACTCTCTTATTTCTATTTAAAGTCAGAATAAATGTTGGCAGTCAAGACTTGCACAATTTTTCAAAATAAAGAGGAAAGGCAAGTAGAAAAACCTCTTTTTTTTGCCAATATCTTGGAAAGAAGGAAAACTGAGGGAAAAATAATAGATGGCAAAGAGAAAAAACCATATACTTGCTCGCACTGAAATTATAACTACATTCAGAGGCCTGGCTATGATTAGACTACTGGCGAAGGAGTAGGATTCCCAAAGCTCCACGAATGGGAACCTCCTCAGTGGAACCCAACTCACATCAAGGAACCACACTGCTAATATCTGCAGAGGTGTGTCCCCTTCAACGCACAATTCCGTTCCTAGGACTATAACATAAGAAAATGCTAAAAATGAAAAAGTCAAATCTTGGTGACCCAGTTTTCCGCTATAGTCTCCTCTTACTGTATAATGGCAACAAATTAACAACTCAAATTTTCAACGCAGCGATGCTTAAATACACTGAGACAATTATATAATGGTTAAATACACTGAGACAGTTATATAATAATGTTTACAAGGGTTTTAACAAGGTGGGGACTGCTTAGGGTAAAGTTTAGGAAGACAACACACAGACATACATACAAAGAGACATTTCATCATCCCACTTATAGGATTCTCACCCGTAGGTACAGGAAAGAAAGATTGGAAAAAATACCCCCAAATATTTAATCATCTCTAGGAGAAGAAATAATGGGTGGATTTGTTTTTCTGTATACTTTTCTATGTCTTCTGGAATTTAACAATATAAAAAATTGCTACTTTCATTTTATTTTATTTTATTTTTTAGAGAGACAGTCTTGCTGTCACCCAGGCTGGAATGCTGGAACGCAGTGGTACGATCACAGCTAACTGCAACCTCAAACTCCTGGGCTCAAGCAATACTCTCACCTCAGCTTCCTGAATAACTGGGACTATAGGTATGTGTCACTATTTTTCTTTTTAAATTTTTTGCAGACATGGGGTCTCATCATGTTGCCCCAGCTGGTTTCAAACTCCTGGCCTCAAGTAATCCTCTCACTTAGTCACCCAAAGTATTGGGATTACTTAAGTCAAGAGCCACCATGCCCAGCCTTATAAATGTTACTTTTTTTTTTTATTAGTTTTTGAAGTTTAAAGTTTTAGCCAATTTTAACCTTTAAAAATTACTATAAGTAAAAAAAAAATTACTATAAGTAGGTCTTGAAGTTAAACTACAAATTTATTTTAGGCAATACTACTGTTTAAAAATCTGTTAACTTTCCATATTCTAATCTTTTCTTCTAGATCTATGAAAAATAAGATGATATTAAAATTAAGCACTGGGTCCAAAGACTCCAATAGTTAATACGATAGCAGAAGATACTAATACAACATAAATTGTAATAACACCATTAGACTGTAATAGTGGCTGAATTGAGACAGGACTGAGAGCTAATGAACGCAGCCTGAGTGGTGCATCAGAGCATAACCCAGGAGTGAAGAACCAGTAAGCCTACATGCTATTCCTGGCTCTGACACTGTGTTAGTTTCGTAGCCCTCTTTGAACTGTGGAATGCCATCTGTAAAATGGAGACAAATCTTTTTCTTAGGTTATTGTGAACACTGAATGATATAGGAGCATGAAAAGCATTTTAGTACTATGCTTGGCATAAAGGCTCAACAAAAGCTCACTATGCACAATTTAACATGTGCATTGTGACCAACTGGATTATATCCAAGAAGGCAACAGAGATGAAAAGAGATCCCCAAAATCAAACCATCTGAAAAAATGGTAGAAGTAACTATGCAGGTGGAACATGGACTCAGAGAGTAAAGGAGACAGGATGACTGAACATCTAATAAATTCACATGGAAGCAGATTTAGTTAGGAGAGTTCAGGAAAACAAAGCTTTACAAATTAAAGGGAGTTGGATTTTCAGCATAAAAAAGAGCATGTTCAAAGGTGGAATAGATAACTTTTGAAAGGTACTTGAAAGATCCATTTGAGTACTCAAAGTGCTCAAAGGAAAATAAAGCAAAAATCAAGAATTACTTTAAAAGGTCTTTCCAAGGACAGTAAAGGTATCAGAAATGCCAATACTCTTCCCATTATTGTGCTTTTCATCAAAAACTCACAAAACAGCAGCCTGATGGCAGTAAAATTAAGATGATCTTTTTCTAAAAATCAGATTAGACTGAGAGGAGTCTTATGATGTTGCTAAATTTAACATTACTAAGGCTACTTGGATTTCCTGTGCTTCATGGAGAGTATTGTACAAAAAGAAAAAGATCTTTATAGATCAAAACGAAACATGTCTTTATGAGCACTTAGCACCTTATATATATAAGGCAGATTTTGAATATACAAGAGGAAGATACAGAATAAACATATCTCTCACACTGAGCTGGCACTGGAAACCTGGTAACAACTATTTTAAACATAATTTGGAAAATTCTAATCAAAGCCTAATAATTCTATGCTTTACTCACAAACTAAAAGATTCCAGATGAACATTTGACACTGTTAGTTTTCTAGGCCCTGTCATGTTTGACAGGGATTTCTTATTTATTTATTTACTTTTTTTGAGACAGAGTCTCACTCTGTTGCCTAGGCTAGAGTGTAGTGGCAGCATCATAGCTCACTGCAGCCTCAAACTCCTGGACTCAGGCAATCCTCCTGCTTCCGCCTCTCAAGTAGCTGGGACTACAGGCCCCCACACCACCATACCCAGCTCTTTTTTATATTTTTAGTAGAGATGGGGTCTTGCTCTTGCTCAGGCTGATCTCAAACTCCTGACTTCAAGTGATCCTCTTGCCTTGGCCTCTCAGAGTACTAGGATTACAAGATTACAGGTGTGAGCCACTATGACAGGCCTGAATGATTCTTAATCTATTTTTTTCAAAGATCCCTCTGAGGATCCAATGTCCTTTCCTCCCCTGAAAAATGCACATCATACCCAAAACTTTGCATATGAGTTACCAAAACCATATAAATGCCATCCATGGGCCTTCTACTGAAAATTTCTGAAAGGGGGATTTAGTTTGTCTTTGCTTTTTTAAGTGATGAAGAAAATAAAGACTTTGAAAATGTCACAGATGCATGGTAATATACTGTGTATTATAAGTAAAATTAATCTTGCATGGTATTATTTGAACAGAGGAGACAGAAAATACAACTAATATTAATGGCTATTGAATCCCTACTCTCAAAATTTAATGTAGCTTAGAATATTTGCTCTAATAAAATTTTAAATGCTGTCAAACAGCTAATTCAAAATCTGTACTTCCAGTTAGACTCATGTCCTACATTATAAAGCCTATTTCCCTTTTCGTTTGAGACAGAGTCTAACTCTGTCACCCTAGGTAGAGTGCCATGGCACCACAGTTCACAGCAACCTCAAACTGTTGGGCTTGAGCAATTCTTCTGCCTCAGCCTCCTGAGTAGCTGGGACTACAGGAGCCCACCACAATGTCTGATTAATTTTTCTATTTTTTAATTTTTTTGAAGTAGAGACAGGGGTCTCACTCTTGCTCAGGCTGGTCTTCAACTCCTGAGCTCAAGCAATCTACCCACTTCGTCCTCCTACAGTGCTGGGATAACAGGTGTGAGCAACTGCTTTCAGCCCTAAAAGGCCTATTCCCAATGACATACATCTATCTTTGGTAGTCCTTCGAATTAAAACTTGTTTAACTCATTGTCTTTGTAAATCTATAAAGTTCTAGCTGAGGGAGTTATATGCTACATTAAAATTTTCTTTCCATTCTGTACTTTTTTTCTTGGTTACTTCAGTATTACTTTATACAGCTTTTTTAATCCTTTGGTAGACATGGGTCTTACTCTGTCACCCAGGCTAGAGTGGAATGGCACAATCATAGCTCACTGTAACCTTGAATTCCTGGATTCAAGCAATCCTCCCATCTCAGCTTGCCAAGCCGCTGGGAGACTATAGGTGCACTCCCAAGCTCACCAAATTTTTCTATTGTTTTATAGGGATAGAGTTTTGCTATGTTGCCTACTTTGGTTTTGAACTTCTGGCCTTAAGTGATCCTCCCACCTCCAGTGCTCAAAGCACTGGGATTATAAGTGTGAGTCATCAGACCTGCCTTATAAAGCATTTTGCAAAAACTTGAAGATTATAAAACCATAGGTTAGGGCACAATAATGAAATACATACTGTCAAACTCTTCAATTGTTTATTTTAAAATCTAAGGGAAATTTAATATACATATATGGACTTTTAGCTATAAGGATGCCTTAAAATTTTACATTAAATTTTTTTGCCTTCAATGCTGAAAAAAAAAATACATTAAATAAGAAAGGTGGAAAATAAAAGACTTACATTTTGCTTTTGACAGATCCTGATTAGGTGACCAGAACAACATGCCAAGATTGTCCCGTTTTTAACTGCGTCTTGCCAGTTTGACTTGGTAGAAAGAAAAAAGAACGTTCTTCTTAAACTTTAACAGGTATATAAAGCAATAAGCAAGCAACACCCTTCTTGTCTTTTAAGCCTGAAAACATGAAGACTTAATCCACCCTTTACCTACATCTTTCCCAGTGGAATCACACACTTAATATATAGCAGGAGGATGGGATAGGGAAGACCACTAGTCCTTTCTATTCCACTCCCCTTTTTTGAGACAGGATCTCACTCTGTGACCCAAGCTGGAATGTAGTGGTGTGATCATAGCACAGTGAATCCTCCAACTCCTGAGCTCCAGTGATCTTCCTGCTTCAGCCTCCCCAGAAGTTGGGACTATAGGGATGCACCACTACTCCCAGCTAACTTTTTAATGTTTTGTAGAGATGGAATCTCACTAAGTTGCCCAGGTTGGTCTTGAACTCCTGGGAGCAAGCAATCCTTCCATCGTAGCCTCTCAAAATTCTGGGATTATGATACAGTATGAGCTACTACATCTGGCCTATTTTATATAATAAAGTTCCCAAAGCATAAGAGTAATGATGCTGGCCTACTGTTGTTATTGTTCTATTTTGTTATTAGTTATTGCTACCTTTTCACTGTGCCTAATTCATAAAATAAACTTTATCACAAGTATGTACATATAGGAAAAACCATAGTATATTTAGGGTTTGTTACTATCTGTGGTGTCAACATCCACTTAGGGTTTTGGAGTGTATCCCCTATGAATAAGGGAAGGACTACTGTATACATGTCTTAACACAAATCCATAGGCCAAAAATTACTTTAGCTCTATGTAAATTGAAAAACAGGAAAACAAAGCAATGTCATTAATTTCTGGATAGATACTGATGTCTGCTGAAGGTGCTAACTCAGAGGCTGCTCTCTTTATTTAAAGTTGATTACCAAGTGTTACAGATCTTAAAAAATAAGCCCACACCTATAGGGAGTAATTAGAAGGATTACAAAGAAATTGAAATTAACAGTTGCTATGATGGGGGAGAAAAAAGGGGCCTGAAACTGCTAGTGAGAATGTATAGTCAGTCGTACAACTACTTCAGGGAGAAATCCAGCAATGTCCATTATAAAAGTGAGGATGTGTCTTTATCATTATCCTCATGTTATAGGAGTTTTCTTATAAAGGGTTGAATAGGAAAAAGAGAACATAGAATTCTTTGCAAAAGTTTGGCAGAGCAGGATGTTAGAAAGAAGTAGAGAAAAACTGGCCCCCCAAAATGTTGACAGAAGTGTACTATCGATTAGTTCAGGTTTTTTGAAGGGGCAGTTTGAGAATATTTAGAGGCTTTGGCCTCTAACAATTTATCCTACAATAAAAGAATCATAGAACTATGCAAAAATTCATCTACAAAGAATGAAGTGTTGCTAACAATGGCAATAATTCATCTACTATTCATGAAGTGTTGCTAACAATGGCAATAAATTTGCAAGAACTCAAATGTCCAACAATAAGAGGCTCTAACTCTGGTACCCCAGGCAGTGGAAACAGTGCACACATTAGCTGCTTGTCTTATCCCATTTCACCTGCAGATGTTCCTGTCCTGCACTTCTCTGACTATTTGTGATCACCTTTAGCTAGAGTACCTACTACCTTGGAAGTAATCTCTCCATAGCGCATCAGGGTAAATGATTATATTATTGACTAAGTCCTTAATGAGAAACTATCTTTTTCCCTCTGAGTGTTGCAAGGTTATGGAAAGTTGATATAAAGCCACTGCCGAACCACAGTTTAGTGAAAGAGGATGGAATGAATGTTCTATCTTTTGGTGGAACAAAAAACAGTCAGATTTTTAAAAGCCTGCATAATTATAACCGACTTTTTCTGTAACTAACCTAGATTTCTAAAAATTTTATCATATTTATACTCCCACAATCTCTTTACAGTGCTTTATCCCTTTAAAAAAGAACTGAGAGATATCACTAATACACAACTTTACCTTATTTTTAAAAACAGATCTGGAACAGTTTATAAGATTATAATTTACACAAGTCATACCATATTAAAGAAAAATCTACCCTTAATATTATGCTTGAAGATGAAAGGATGAAAATTACCATGCAATCTCTTCATCAGTATACTAATCTGTTAATATCACACTTTAACAATAGCAGAAAACCAGATGCTGTCAAATGCTTAATACCATTTAATAGTCACAGAAAAGGCATATCTATTTTCTTCTTGATTGAGAACAGATTGAAAAGTTAATTTTATCATACAAGATATGAAAACAATATATTTTTAGCCCAAAGCAAACTATTCAAAAGTATCTGTTCAAATTTTCATGCCCAGCATTTTGGAAGGAAGAGGCAGAAAGATTGCTTGAGACCAGGAGTTCGAGACCAGCCTGGGCAGGACTCTGCCTCTACAAAAAAAAGGAAAAAAAAATTAAATTTAGCTGGGCATAGTGGCATATGCATATACTCCTAGCTATTCTAGAGGCTGAAGGGGGAGAATGGCTTCAGGGTTTCTCAAACTTTTTAAACAGAGGGCCAGTTCACTGTCCCTCAGATCGTTGGAGGGCTGGAATACGGGCCCCAGGATGAGTCAGCTGCTAAGCAGGACAGGCAGTGGGGGCAAAAACACCTGGTGGGCCAGACAAATGTCCTAGGCAGGCTGCATGTAGCCCGTGGGACATAGTTTGAGGACGCCTGGCTTAAGCCCTAGAGTTTGAGGTTGCAGTGAGCTATGATTGTGCCACTGTACTACAGCCTGGGGCAGCAAAGAAAAACCTCTCTCTTAAAAAATAAAAAACTACAAAGTATCACTCATAATTGCACACATCATATTCTTAGAGCTAAAAATCATTATATTAACAACAAAACATTATATTAACAACAATCATTATATTACATGGGCTCAGCACTCAAACCATCATAGGTTAGAATTCAGGTCTGCCATCTACAAATTGTAAGACATTAGAAAGAGTCCTTAGAACAAGGTCTTTATTTTCTCATCTGGAACAGGTGATTAAAAGTAATTTCTAATTCACAATGATAGAATTAAATGAGATAATATATACAAAGGGCTTAGCTAAATAAATGCCTTTGCACAGCATGAGCACTCTACTAACTAAACAGTTGATTAATCTTACCATGAGTCAGAAGACAAAAAAAAAAAAAACACTTAAAAATAAGTGAACATAACTTCCTTTACGCTTCTGGGCTATGGCTGTCTGAGACATTCCCAAACATTGATCTGGGCCCTAAGTGGCTTGTTCAGGTTGCAGTAACACCTTTACCAAACTTTCTGCTTCATCAACCTGCCTCCAAATGCATTCTATAGATAGCAGCAGGAAATACCTCTGCTGTACACTCCACGTGATACTATCTCACATCACCTTGCAAGAATTCCCCTGAAATTCATGCAACTCCAGAGCTGACTACAAAGGACTTTGCAGATGAAGTTCGATTATTATACAAGTGAAGTGCTTTGGCCAAGGTGATACAGTGTCAAGACCAAGTCTTCAATGCAGGACTCCATCTCTGTTCCAGCCCAGAGTTCTCTTGACCACACTGGATAGCATTCATCCCAGATTTCTTGGAAATAAATATGCCAGGGCAGGTTCCTTTTCCTGCTATCCTTTGGCACATCACAGGAATCTCTGGCAAATAAGGTGAAATTTTTTGTTGTTAAATTATGTTATCTGCCACCACAATAGCCTAAATAAAAATGCAAAACTTTATGACCCTAATGATCTGATCAGATAAAGATACATTTGTTTTTATCAACAAAATAACTCTACTTGTTCATATACAAATAGCTAATTTCAGTAATTTATCCAAAAATATAGTGAAATACCATGTAAAGAGCTGCTTTAAAAAAAAAATCAAGAAGCCCAGTAAGCCAATAGAAAAATATGCTAAGACATTTCCTGGTGGAAAAAATCCAAATAATTTATATAGATAATCCCCTCCAGGAGATGGAATTTAATTCTCCCCACTTGAGTGTAGGCTGCTCTTAGTAATTTGATTCCAAAGAATAAATCTGGAAGAGGGTGGGAATATATAGTAGAGAAACTTCGTAAACATTACCTTCTGATGATTTGAGATGATAAAATGCCAGCATCACTCAAACTTGGGGGCTATTGTTAATTAAAATAAAGGTTAGGGGCAAAATTCAGTGGCTCCTGAGCAGGTGCTTTTGAAAGTTGAGATGGGAGGATTGCTGGAACAATGCTGGAGTTTGAGGAGTTGAGGTTATAGAGCGCAGTGCTCACACTGCTGTACTTCAGCCTGGGTGACAGAGCCAGACCCTGTCTATAAAAAAGTAAAATTAAATTAGAACAAAAAATAAGAAATAAAATAAAATAAGGGTTACTTGAACATAAGCACTATGCTACTGAGACAGCTACTAAGTGACTGATGGGCAGGTAGCATGTACAGCATGGATACACTGGACAAAGGCGTCATTCACGCCCAAGCTGGCATGGAGCAGGATAGTGAGAAATTTCATCACACTACCTAGAAGAATGAACAACTGAAACCTTATGCATGATTTCCAGAATTTTCCATTTAATATTTTGGACCACAGTTGACCACGGATAACTGAAACCACAGAAAGACACACTGCAGATGAGGAAGGATGACTGTATCATGCCCTGCTGCTCTACAGCTCTGTCACCACCTCTTTCAGTTAATGATGTCAGACATTGTATCTTTATGTGTTGAGTGTCAAAAGGTCAGACTATTTTTTATTAGCCTTTTAAATCATACAGAAAATGAAAAGTGGTGTTATATACCAAAGTTATAAGGCTACTAGCTTTTATATTGCCCATATATTTATCTTTATAGGAAATCTTTATATAACTTGGAGTGATTGTCTAGAGCAGTGGTACTCAACCTTCCTAATGTCGCAGCCCTTTAATACAGTTCCCCTGGGTTGTGACCCATAGGTTGAGAACCTCTGGGCTAGAATCTTAATTTCAACCTAAATGAGTCTTTCAGGTTTTTAGCATTTTCTGCAGGGCAGATCTAAAGAACTCTTTCAGGGCGACGCCTGTGGCTCAAAGGAGTAGGGCGCCAGCCCCATATGCCAGAGGTGGTGGGTTCAAACCCAGCCCCAGCCAAAAAAAACCAAAAAACAAAAACTCTTTAAGTTTTTGTTTACCTGGAATGCCTTACTTTATCTCTCTTTTGAAGAACAGTTTTGCCAGATAGAGGATTCTTCTTCTTTTTTTTTCTTTTTAAGATAGAATCTCACTCTGTCACCCCGGGTAGAGTGCCATGACATCATAGCTTACAGCAACCTCAAACTCCTGGGCTCAAGAGATCCTCTTGCTTCAGCCTCCCAAGTAACTAGGACTATAGGCACCACAATGCCTGGCTATTTAGTAGAGATGGTGTCTCACTCTTCCTCAAGTTCATCTCAAACTCCTGAGATCAGGCAATGCACCCACCTTGGCCTCCCAAAGTGCTACGATTACAGGCATGAACCACCAAACCTGGCCCAGATATAGGATTATTGATTGACAGTTTTTCTCTTTTAGCACTTTGAATCAACTACTGCCTTCTTGCCCACAAGGTCTCTGGTGATAAATCTGCTGATAATCTTAGTGGAGATCTCCTGTATGTAACAGCTTAACTTCTCTCTTACTACTTTCAAAATTCTATTATCTCTGGTTTGGACAGTTTTTATTTATTTTTTATTTTTATTTTTTCAGTTTTTGGACAGGGCTGGGTTTGAACCCACCACTTCCAGCATATGGGGCCTGAGCTCTACTCCTTTGAGCCACAGGCACTGTCCCTTTTTTATTTTTTTTTTAATTTTTATTTATTTATTTATTTATTGAGAGAGAGTCTCACTTTGTCACCCTCAGTAGAGTGCCACGGCGTTAGCTCACAGCCACTTCAAACTCTTCAACAGCCCAAGAGAATCAAGTGATTCTCTTGCCTCAGCCTCCCTACGAGCTGGGACTACAGGCATTGGCCACAACTCCTGGCTGTTTTTAGAGACGGGGTCTTGCTCTTACTCAGGCTGGTCTCGAACCTGCCAGCTCAGGGCAATCCACCAGCCTTGGCCTCCCAGAGTACTGGGATTATAGGCTTGAGCCACCACACTCAGCCTTGGTTTGGACAGTTTGATTACAATGTGTCTTGGTAAGGGTCTCTTTGAGTTTACTCCCACTTGGAGTTCATTGGGCTTCTGGATGTTTATATTCATGTATTTCATTAAATTTGAGGAGTTTTCAGCCATTATTTCTTCAAATTATGTCTTTTTGTCAATGAAAAACCAACAACAATAATCACTCTCTCCCCTTTTCTCTCTTTCTCTCTTTTGGCATGCCCACAATGTGTATATCATTCTATTGGATGGTACCCCACAAATCCCTTAGACTATTTTTTTTAGTCCTCTTCATTTCTGTTCCTCAGACTCAATAATTTTAATTGTCTTATCTTTAAGTTTGTTGATTCTTTCTTCTGTCCATTCAAATCTCCTTTTGAATCCCAATAGTGAACTTCTTATTTCAATTATTATACTTTCAAATCCAGAATTTCCTTTTGGTTCTTTCTTAGGTTTTCTACAATTTAACTGATATTTACATTTTGCTCAAACATTGTTTTTTTGACTTTGTATGTCAAGAAATCCTAAGTTATTTGGCTACCAAATGGGAAAAAGTGGAAAATTAAAATAAAATTTAAGCCCCCCAAATAGTATCTATCTCTTTAAATTCCCTGGAAGCTGCTTCAGCCAGTGGGATTGCAACAGTGGCAGTCACCTCTGTGTCTGTACCTCTATAAGTGGAAATGACAGCCAGTGATCAGAACACATATCTCTAATATATGGAGGATGAGGGTTTATGTCCACCCTGGCTCCTATAAGCTACAGGAATTGCTACATGCCACAGGGCTGAGGGGGCTGGGAAATGGACAGCCCCACTTCTATGCTAAAAAATGAAATTGATTGAACTTAATCAGTACTTACCATTTAAGCTGCTAGGATTTGAATGTTTGTCCCTTTCCAAACTCATGTTGAAATTTAATAACCATTATGGCAGTATTAAGAGGTGGGACCTTTAAGAGATGATTAGAGTATGAGGGCAGAATGAATGGATTTATGTCATTATCTTGGAAGTGGGTTTATTATTGTGGGAATGAGTTTATTATAAAAGGGAGTATTAGGCCTTCTTTTACTCTCTCTCTCATCATCGCTTTGCCCTTTTGCATGGGACAACCCAACAAGAAGGCCTTTGTCAGATGCCAGTCCCTCAATCTTAGATTTACCAGCCTTCAAAAGCATGAGCCAATAAATTTCTGTTCATTTTAATTACCCGGTCTATGGTATTCTGTTATAGCAGCACAAAACAAAGTAAGACACCAACCTTCTCCTGGAAGCTGTGAGCCTTCTAACAGACTCCAGAGTTCCAAATTAGTTACATCAAACAGACTGTTGTCTAGATGGGGCGACAGATTCCTGGCACTTCCTACTACATCATATTCCATGATATCATTGCTATATAAAAACCCTTACAACTCAATGATAAAAAGACAACTCAATTAAAAATTGAGCAAAGGATCTTTATTCACCTTTCTCCAAAGAAAATACATAGTGGCCAACAAGCACATGAAAAGATGCTTAATATCATTAGCCACCAGGAAAATTCACACCAAATTATAGTAAGATACCCCTTCACACCCAGCAGGATGATATGGGAGGCCACAAAATGGCACTCCCAAAAGTTAGCCACATCAAGTCCCTAGAACGTGTCTATGTTACCTTATATGACAACAAATGTGATTAAGTTAAGGATCTTGAGAGAAGTTATACTGTATTATCTGGGTAGACCCTATATACAATACACATATCCTTATGAGAAATAGGCAGATAAGGTTTTGAGAGGGACAGACACACAGAGGAGATGGCCATACGAAGACAGAGGCAGAGGTTGGAGTGATGCAGCCACAAGCCAAGGATACCAACAACCATCAGAAACTAGAAGAGGCAAGGAATGGAACCTTTACTTGAACCTCTGGAGAAGCACTACCCTGTTGATACCTTGATTTCAACTTCCAGTTTCCAGAATGGTGAGAAAATACGTTTCTGTTGTTTTGAGCCACCCAATTTATGACAATTTCTTACAGCAACTATGGGACACTAACACAGATGGCTATAATGAAAAAGATAGATAATAAGAAATGTTGATGAGGGTGTAGAAAAATTGGAATCCTTATATACATACACTGCTGCAGGGAATATAAAATGGTGCAGCAACCTTGGAAAACAGGCTGGTAGTTTCTTAACAGAGTAAACATAGCAACACCATATGAATGAGTAATTCTAGTCCCTAAGAATATACCCAAGAGAAATGAAAACACATCCTTGCACAAAAACTTGGTAGAAGTATTATATTAATCAGAAAAGTGGAAACAACCCCGATGTCCACCAACTAATGAATGGATAAACAAAACGCAGTGGTGTGGCTCAGCGCCAGTAGCTCAAGTGGGTAGGGCACCAGACACATACACAGGAGCTGGCGCGTTCTAATCCACCCCAGGCCCTCCAAAACAACAACAACAACAACAACTTAAAAATAGCTGGGCATTGTAGCAGATGC
>NW_003852544.1:1880349-1890832 GCF_000181295.1 Otolemur garnettii
GGGTTCAAATACACCAGTCCTGTTGTATGTGGCCAGTGCCCTAGCCACTGAGGTATGGGCACTGAGCCTATTTGGCTTTTTCTTAAAGATTTGTAGATGCTCTTCCTATACTCTGAACACATGTATGCGCCTTTGTCAGTTGTAAGTGCTACAGCTATCTTCTCCAGCACAGTTGCTTATTTTTTGCCTTTGTGTATGTTTGTTTTCTCCTTGATGAACAGAAGTTTTTTTATTTTACTGTACTAAAATCAATCAGTCTTTTCCTTTAGGATTGTTTATGGATTTTAAAAATTTTTTTCTTACTTTAAACTCCTGAAGATAATCACACGTGTTATATATATTCTATGAGATTTATATTTTCCTGACCAAAAACCTGTTTTCTGCCCTCTATATCTGTAAGGCATTCAAGATTTTAATTCTTTGCCCAAAAAATGGAGAAGCAGAGCTTGTGATCTAAAGCACCTTTTCCCAAAGCAAAGGGAGATGTGGGGATTTTAAAGAGTTAGGTAAAAGGAGGGAGGAGGCATGTGAGCGTTATAGAGTGATTTCAGATTGCAGACGCAGTTCATGGACACACTTCTTTCTGCCTTGCATACACAGAGAACGGCAGCAATTCTCACTTGGGAGAGTGATTTTGAGTGTGATGATGATCATTAATGAGTTAAAGGTAAATGGAAGTCACCTGCTTTGGTCTATATCCTCTTCGCACAGGTCTAGACTTCTGGCACCTGACAGGAGGTCATGTGGCTATTTGTAACATTTGGGGTACCTGATGTCCTTGAACAGCTGTGCTTCTAGATAGCAAATACTAAAGAAAAATTATTAAAAGAGAGAAAGAAAAAAAAAGAAGGGGAAAAAATGTGAACTTTTTTCCCATCTGCTTTGTCAAGGCTGTCCCAGTGACATTTTGTCTTACATACAGGGTGTCCCAAAGGTTGCCCATAAACTCACCATACATAGGGAAAATGGGAAATTGTAGTGACACGTATCTTTATTTACAAAATAGTCATTACAAAATTGTACAGATCATTTACAAAATATTCTCTATGTGTTGGCCACCTCTTTGTGAAATTTTGTCATAACTATTTATAAATAAAGGGATAATTAGCTACAATTTCTCACATTCCCTACATATGAGGACTTCATGGGTGAACTTGGGGATTCAGGGTGTCCCCAGAATCTGCAGTTTTCTGTATGATGCGAAGGAGGAGTCAAGTTTCTGTTTTTTTCTCATAGGAATAACCAACCGCTCCAGAACCATTAATTTGAAAGACTTCTTTCACCACACTCTGCAAAGCTTCTTTGTTGTAAATCAGGTATCCACTTATGTGTTCGTCTGCTTCTGAGTTCTCTTTGCTGTTCTGTAGGACAGTTTTTGTATTTGTACACCAGCTTCACATTGCTTAATTACCTTATTTGTAACAAGCCTTCTTATCCAACAAGGTAGTTGTCCCACCTCATTAGTTTTCTTTAAGAAAGTTTTTGGATGTTCTCTATCCCTTGTATTTCAATCTAAATTTAGAATCAGCTTGTCGGGTTCTATTTGTGTACACAAATTCAGATGTGGCACCTTTCTGACAGGTTTCTTTATATGTTCTATATAGAAGTTTCTTAACAGGTTTATGACTTGCACATTTTTATTCCATTCTGTGGGTTTTCTTGATAGTGTCATTTGAAGCACAAAAGTTTTTCATTTTGGTGATGTCCACGTTATCTATGTTGTTGTCATTGCTGCTTGTGCTTTGGTTTCATATCGAAGAAACTATGATATAATGCAAGGTCATGAAGATTTACACCTACATTTTTTTCTGAGAGTTTTATAATTTTAGAGCTTATATGTCTCTGGTCCACTTTGGGTTAATTTTTGTATATGATTTGAAATAGGAATCTAATTTCATTTTTTATTTTTAAAGAAATGAGGGCTTGCTATGTTGCCTAGGCTGGAGTGCAGCGCTATTCACAGGTGTGATCATAGCGCTGTATAGCCTTGAACTCCTGGCTTCAAGCACTCTTTCTGCCTCACCCTCCTGAGTATCTGAGATTAAAGGCACACCAGAGTGACTAGCCCAACTTTCTTTCTTTGCATGATATTCAGTTGTTTCAGTACCATTTTTACCCATTGAATTACCTTGGCACCTTCATCAAAAATCAATTCAGGGGGTTGTGTGCAGTGGTTCTTGCCTTGTAATCCTAGCACTCTGGGAAGCCAAGGTGGGTGGATCACCTAAGTTCAGGAGTTTGAGACCAGCCCGAGCAAGAGCAAGACCCCATCTCTACTAAAAATAGAAAAACTAGCTGGGAGTTGTAGCACCTATAGTCCCAGCTACTTGGGAGGCTGAGGCAAGGGGATCACTCAAGCCCAAGAGTTTGAGGTTGCTGTGAGTCAGGATGCTATGGCACTCTAACCAGGGTGACATAGTGAAATTCTGTTCTGTCAAATAAATAAATAAATAAATAGTGTTAAGTTTTGTCAAATGCTTTTTCTGTGCTTATTAATATGATTATATGGTTTTTGTTTTTTATTCTATTCATGTAGTGTATTGTATTAATTCATTTTCAAATGTTAAGCTATCCTTGGACTCTTCTCATACATCCCATTTGATCACAGTACGTAATCTTTTTTGTGCATTGCTGGACTCTATTTACTAGTATTTTGCTCAAAATTTTTGCATTTATATTCATAAAAGACATTAGTCTTTAGTTTTCTTTCTTTCTTTCTTTTTTTTTTTTTGTGATATCTTTGCCTGGTTTGGCATCAGAGTAATACTTGCCTCATAGAATGAGTTGAGAAGTGGTTCCTCTTCTTGTGAATTTTGAAAGAATTTATGAAGAATTGGTACTAATTCTTCTTTAGATGTTTAGAAGACTTCATCAATGAAGCCATCTGATTTTCTTGGTGGGAAAGAGGATGACTGGAGGGGGAAAGGAAGGGAACAAGGCAAGGGTGAGGGTGTGATGTCAAGGTTAGGCCTAAAGGGTGGAAATCAGTGGTACCATAACACACACAAACACACAGAGCTCTTTTCTATTAACCCTGAAATTGTAATTTTTCAAATAACTTCCTTTGGCCAGACATGGTATAGTTCACACCTGTAATCCCAGCACTTTGGGAGGCTAAGGCAGGAGGATTTCTTGAACCCAGAAGTTTGAGGTTAGCCTAAGCAATGGTGAGGCCTCATCTCTACAAACAAATTTTGAAATCACCGGGGACATGGTGGTTCACAACTATAGTCCCTACTACTTGGGGCTGAAGTGGGAGGATCACTTGAGCTCAGGAGTTCAAGTGAGTTATGATTGTGCCTCTGCATTCCAGCTAGGGTGACAGAGTGAGATCCTGTCTCTAAAAAATAAAAATTAATAAAAAAAATCAAAATGAAATAAAATAACATGCTCAAGAAAATAAGATCACTGTCAAGTAGGTTTCTGTTTTAGAGAGGTTTTCAGAACTTTGGGGGTTCTGGTATTCATTATATGTTTTATGTTTATTTGCTTGCCTTAGGTCTAGACTGGAGAGTTTGCTTTAACAGAGTATCTTTTGGGCTATACTGGCTATAGTAGCCAGTTCCTGCTTATTAATATTCAAACACATCAATTATTCATCTGCACTTGGGTACATTACACACTCCGAGTCATCCATTCTCCTGCCCTCTTTGTGAAAGGAGGCTTTCAGTCCGGCAGCCCCACGGGGAAGGCGTGTAGGTGGGACTCAGGGCTGACTCAGAGGAACAGCCCTGGACAGCTCACATCTGAGGTCACACCCAAGGGAGAAGAGGCAACTGAGCCACGAGAACAGAATCTTGTTCTAACAACTTTGTTGCCTTGCTATGCCTACTCCTGATTTGTCCTTGTGAGGTCAGGAATTTGCAAGATGAAAGGCTGGAACTTTGAGAGTTTTGGTCTCTCACCTCTCCCCTTGTCCTTCACCTGAAATCACTGGCAGCAAATGTTTTCTGAATGCAGTGTTGACAACTGATGTGTGCTGGGGAAAATGAAGAACAATCGAAACTATTGTGATCCACACATGGGGAAGCTGAAGTTCAGGGAGGGCAGGAAGGGTCACAGGCAGGAAGGGTCACAGGCAAGTCCACTCTGCAGCCTAGTGCAAAGCTGGGGTAGAATCTCCATCTCCTAATGACCGCTCCCTGTCAGCTGCCTGTTTGGAATTTTTAATAAGAGACAGAACAGTGATTGCCCCACTGTTAGTTATGCTCTAGTGTTCCAACTTGAAGATAAAATTAAATCCATTACCAGTTAAGTGAAAAATTACCTTTCTTTCATTAACAACCATAAAAATAGGCAATATAAATTGTCTGCATATTTTATTTATGTATTTATTTTGTACAGCTCACAGCTCTACAGCTCACAACAACCTCCAAATCCTGGGCTCAGGTGACTCTCAGGCCTCAGCCTCCCAAGTAGCTGGGACTACAGGTGCTCGCCACAACACCCGGCTATTTTTTTGTTGCAGTTTGGCTGGGGCTGGGTTTGAACCTGCCACCCTCGGTATATGGGGCTGGTGCCCTACTCACTGAGCCACAGGCACTGCCCTGTCTGCATATTTTAGCCACACTTTCTTGGTCATCTTGTCACTTCAAACTGGTAATCTTGGGTAAGTTAGATAGGCTGAATGATGGCCCATAAAAATACCAGCTCTTGATACCTGGAACTGTGATGTTACCTTGTATGGAAAAAAAATTGCAGATATAAGCTGGATGCAGTGGCTGACACCTATAATTATAGACTTCTGGCAGGCCAAGGTGGAAGATTGCTTGAGGCCAGGAGTTTGAGACCAATTTGAGCAAGAGTGAGACCCTTTCTCTACCAAAAACAGAAAAATTAGCTGGGCATGGTGGTGTGCTCTTGTAGTCTCAGTTATTTGGGAGACTGAGGCAGGAGGATCACTTAAGTCTAGAAGGTACAGGTTGCTGTGAGCTATGATGATATTACTGTACTCTACCTAGGGTGACAGAGTGAGATTCTGTCTTTGGGAAAAAAAATACTGGAGATGATCCTGGTGGGCCCTAAGGCCATGTCTTGAAAAGAGAAAACCAGAGTGATATGGTTCTGTGACCAGAGATTGAAATGATTCATCTGCAAGTCAGGAAGTGCCAGCTGGGTACAGTGGCCCATGCCAGTAGTTCCAGCTATTCAGGAGGCCAAGGCTGGAGGATCACTTGAGCCCAGGAGTTCAAGGCTACAGTGCCACACCACTGTACTCCAACCTGGGCAATCAGCCTTGTCTCTTAAAAAAAAAGAAAGGAATGCCAGCCGCCACCAGTAGCTGAAAGAGGCAAGGAACACATTAAGGTCCCCAAAGGGAGTATGACACTACTGGCACTTGGATTAGCCTTAAGAACTGCAAAGCCCATCTATCATTTTTAGCCACACAGTCACTGGTCACTTGTGATGGTCCCCATAGGAGACCAAGACACCAAGTTCCCTTATCTGCAGGCCAGGGAGAATGCTGATGCGATGTGCCACAGAGAAACTTTGGGTGCTGCACTGTTCGAGTGCCATGGTATGCACATTGAGGGCCCTGCAGAGTCTGCTGCCTATGCTCTGCCTGGGCTGCCTATATGGCTCAGGTGTTCCTGGTGCAGACCTGGCTAATGCCTCATCCCAATCAGGATGAGTCTCTGAGCAACCCAAGCCTGGCATGCCCCAGGCATCCTCTGGCAGGTCTTTCAGATGCCCATGTCTCCAGAGGTGGAAAGATGTCACCCATGTCTCCAGCACCTCTGCCCAGGCATGTCCTGGCTTCAGCTTCCTCCTGGCTCAGCAGAGGGTATATAACCAGGTGAGCAATCTGTCAGGCTCCATTCAGCTTTGATGTGCTATGATAAGTCAACCATCCACCCATTCATTTCATTTTTTCATTGTTCAAAATTCAGGGCACCAGATGCTGGTGTCTGTACCGGGTTCTGATGGTACCAAGGGAGCTGGTGCTGGGAGGAGTAAGATTTGGGAGGGGAAGTACCCGTTGCTAGTTTTTCAGATACCCCAAGACCCCATGCAGACCCCAGGGATGCTTATCCTCTTGCATAGAAAGTGGAGTGGAGGGCCTGTAGACAAGGCCTGATGTTAGCAGTTGTCAGCCCAGCAAGCTTGGCAAACCTCTTCACCTTAGCAGTGTCAGTTTTCTTATCTGTGAAATGGAAGTTCTTCTTTCCAGGAGGGGCTAGAAAGATCAGATGGAAGTCAGGTAGACAAAGGGGTCTTGTCAGATACTGCAGACAGTTGGAATAAGCCACCTGGGAGTCACTGAAGCCATGGGTGGGATTCAGGGTAAGTCAGTATGCCAAGGACCTCAGCAGAAATGGAAGGGAGAGGAAAGTAGGCTGGAGGTAGGGGACATGGAGTTGAGGGTCCCTTGTCTTTAGAATACAGAGAAAAGCTGTGGTCTGTGGCTACAGGGAAGGGTCTGTAGAAGAAAGAAGGAGCTAAGGATCCAGGGAAGATTTGAGGAGGGACTGGGAAGGACTCAGGCCCAGACTCCCCAGGGTACCTCCTTTGGGATAGCCAGGGAACTGTCCATAGGGTGAGCAGGTGTCTGTGGAGGTTGGGGGAGGAGTGGGAAGGCTGGGGGCCTTGGACACAGTGTGCCGTGTGGGCCCTCTGGGTAGGTTGTTGCTGGTTCTCTGACTCTCAGTGTCCTCTGAGACAGACATGGGCAACCCCAGTGTTTGCCTATAAGAGGAAGGAGGTGAGCCAAGACAAGAGAGCCTCCTGCCTCCACTAGAGGCAGGGGCAGGCGGGGGTGGTGGTGGTGGTGGTGGTGCGGTGGGCACTGGGGTGATATCAAGTTTGATCTGTCATCTTTAAACTGAACAGGACTTTTAATAACTGCAGATGTCCAGAAAGTTAGGAATCAACCCGAAATAAATTCAACCAGAACACCATTGAAAACAGGGAGCTGAGCAAAAAGTACAAAGCTGGAGGTGTCACACTATAGAAGTTCAAAATATAAAGCTGTAGTGATCAAAGCAGCATGGTATTGGTATAAAAACAGACACATTGATCAATGGAATAGGATAGAGAGCCCAGAAATAAACCCATGAAATTATAGGCGATTGTTTTTTTTTTTTTTTTGACAAGAATTCACAGTGGGGAAAGGATGGTCTTTTCAATAAATAGTATTGGGAAAACTGGATATCCACATGGAGAAGAAAGAGAAGAGACCCTCACCTCTTACTATATACAAAAATGAATTCAAGATTTTTAAGTTAAGACTTAAAGATTAAAAGTAAGACCAGAAATTTAAAAACTACTAGAAAAAAACATATGGGATATGCTTCAGACATTGTTCTAGGCAGTGATTTCTTGGATAAGACCATGAAAGCTTAGACAACAGAAGCAAAAATAGTTGGGGATTATAGCAGACTAAAAAGCTTTAGCACAGCAAAGGAAACAGAATAAAGAGATAACCCACAGGCTGGGAGAAAATGTTTGCAGTTCACATCAGATAAGGGGCTAATATCCAGAATATGTAAGGAGCTCAAACTCCTCAATGACAAGAAAATGAATAACCCGATTAAAAAATGGGCAAAAGATCTGAATGGACATTTCTCAAAAGATACATAAATGGCCAAATACATGAAAAATCATGGGAAATGCAGGGAAAATACAGGGGGAAAAACCCAGGGAAATGCAATCTAAAACTACAGTGAGATAGTTTTAAATTGCACCCATTAGCATAGCTATTATCAAAAAGACAAAAGATAACAAGTGTTTGTAAAGATATGGAGAAAAGACAACCCTGTACATTGCTATTGAGAGTGTAAATTACTATAGCCACTTTAGAAAACAGGATGGAGCTTCTTCGAAGAACTAAAATAGGATTATCACATGATCCAGCAGTCCCACTTTAGGTATATGTCCAAAGGAATTGAAATCAACATGTCAAAGAAATGTCAGCACTCCCATATTCACTGCAGTATTATTCACAATGGCTGAGTTTTGCTGTTGTATTATACAGCATAGTGACCGTAGTTAATAATCATATACATTTTAAAACGGCTAAAAAAAGAGGATTTTAGATGTTCTCACCACAATGATTAATATTTGAGGAGGTGGATATATTAATTAGACCGATTTGGTCATTCTACAATGTATACACATAAGGAAACATCACATTGTACCTCATAAATACATAGAAGTATTATTTGTCAGTTAAAAATAAAATAAAACTTATAAAGGAAAACAAGGAGCCAAGAACAGGTTTATATTCACACTTGTCACTGAGTTTCCTCAATAAATGGGTTACCATAATACTAGTGTGGCAAGAGATATTATTGTCTTTCTTCCTCATCACATTTATATTAGCTATAAATTATGACTCAAATAGGTACTGAATTATTTAATTTGATGTATAATAGCTATCAGCATTATCCAAAATTGATCTGAACATTTGATTTCTCCTGTCATTTCCCACGCAAACACCACATTTATGGCAGCATTATTGAAAATGGCCAAAAGTTGAAAACAGCCCTTGTGTTCATTGACAGAGGAATAGAGAAATAAGATATCTATCCATACAGTGGAATATTGTTCAGCCATAAAAAGGAATGATGCACTGACACAAGCTGCAAGGTGGAGGAAGCTTGAGAACATTATGCTAAATGAAAGCAGAAGACACAGAAGGCCATGTATTACACGTTTTCGTGTATATGAAGTGCCACAAATAGACACATCCATAGAGATGGAACACAGATGGTGGTTCCCAGAAACTGGGTGGAGGAGGGAATGGGGGAAAACTGCTTACTTGGAGAGGGGTTTGCGTTGGAGTGATGGACATGTTTTGGAACTGTATAGAGGTTGTATTAGACACAACATTGGGAGTGTACTAAATATTACAGCATTGTTTGCTTTTAAATGGTTAATTTTATTCTATGTAAATTTCCCCTCGATAAAGTATTTTTTAGTTGAGTATAAATATATAAAATAATATCTCAACTATCTGTCAGGAATGGTGATAGGCAAATGCTTGTGTACCCCGCTCTTTTTCTCCCCTTCTTACTCCCTGCTCCTCTTCAGAGGTAACCACTTAACCACTAAGCCAAGTTGTGTTTCTCATCACCCTGCACGTTTTCAGTAGCTTTATCCTATATGTTTGCATCCTTAATTATTGTTTAGTTTTACATGTTTTGGTTTCTGAACTTTATGTCAATGGAATCATGCTATGTATGTTCTATGAACTGTTTTTTTCACTCAAGAATATGATCCTGAGATTTCTTCATGAGATGCATAGCTGTGATGAAACTGTTCTTTCTGCTGTATGCTATTTCTTTGTGTGAGTGTGCTATTCTCTTTATTCATACAGATAATAGGCATTTAGTTTATTTGCAGTGTGTTTCTATAACAAACTGCTAGGGATATTCTTACACATGTTCCCTACACAGATGTTCAGGAGTTTCTTTTAGGGTAAAAATTTTAGATAAAATTGCTGAGTTGTAGGGGGCATACATCTTCAACTTTCATTGCTCATGTTTTTCAAAATGTCAATTTTATTGGATTTTGCCAAAGAACCAATTTTTGACTTTGTCAACCCTTTATTTGAGTTGTGTTTCATTATTTTCTGCTTATATCTTTATTTTCAATTAGCACTGCCACCAGCAGCATCTAAGAGTTCTTATTGCACCACATCCTCCACAGCACTTGGTAGTGTCAGACTTTCTCCTTTTTGCCATTTTGGTGACTTTTACATGGAAACAGTCTTGGTTTGTTGTATAGATTGTAAGCCCCAGTATGATGGCATTGGGAGGTGAAGACTTTGAAGGTGATTAAGTAATGAGGGTCATTTAGTGTCCCTATAAAACTTCACCCCTTCTGCCATTTGAGAACACTGTGAGAAGACAGATGGCTATCTGTCTGTAAACATAAAGCTGGCCCTCACTAGACTCTAGGTCTGCCAAGGCCTTGATCTTGGACTTCTGGCCTCTAGAACTGTGAGAAATAAATATCCTGTTGTTTACAAACCACCCAGTCTATGGTATTTTGTTACAGCAGCTGGAATCCAGAGTGGACTGAGATAGTTTGTGTTTGTGATAACAGATGAGTTTAAGTATTTGTGCTTATTTGTTTATCAGTCACTGTGACTGTGCTTATTGTTTATCATCCACCTGTTCTTATTTTTTTATTTATTTATTTTTTTTCAAGACAGAGCCTTAAGCTGTTGCCTTGGGTAGAGTGCCATGGCAGCACAGCTCACAGCAACCTCCAACTCCTGGGCTCAAGCGAGACTCCTGCCTCTGCCTCCCAAGTAGCTGGGACTACAGGCACCCACCACAATGCCCGGCTATTTTTTGGTTGTAGTTGTCATTGTTGTTTGGCATGCCTGGGCTGGGTTCGAATCTACCAGCTCTGGTGCATGTGGCTGGTGCCTTAGATGCTTGAGCCACAGGCACCGAGCCAACCTGTTCTTACTTTGCCCATATTTCTATTACACGTCAACCTTATTAAATTACAGACATTCTTTTTTTTTTTT
>NW_003852544.1:1891189-1904357 GCF_000181295.1 Otolemur garnettii
TTTGAGACAGAGTCTCACTTTGTTGGCCTTGGTAGAGTGCTGTGGCATCATAGTTCACAGCAACTCAAACTCTTTGGCTCAAGCGATTCTCTTGTCTCAGCCTCCCGAGTAGCTGGGACTACAGGTGCCCACCACAACACCGGGCTATTTTTTAGAGACTGGATCTTGCACTTCCTCAGAGTGGTCTCGAACCTGTGAGCTCAGGCAATCCACCCACCTGGGAGGCAATGTACCCACCTTCCAGAGTGCTAGGATTACAGGTGTGAACCACCATGACAGGCCTGAGGGGAGATTTTTTTAACTCTGTTGTACCCCTTTGCAGCTTTTTATTTTGTACTATGAACATCTATTACAAAGAGAAAAAAAAAATTAAAAGAAAAGAAGCTAAGTTTCTACCATCCTACCCTGATTATTTTTTAATTAATTGTTAACCAACTCATTAACTGTAATAAGAATTATATTTCTCATGTCCTGAAGTTACTTTGTTCAGGAATTCATCTATGTGTGTCTAGTGATGGTAAAGTTAGCACTGCTATGTCAAACACGACTTTGCACAAAGTAGGTGCTCAGTAAACAGGAGAGAGGCAGGAAGGCAGGAAGGCTAATATGGCTTGTTATGATGGCACTCAATGGGGTCAAATGGCTTCAAAGGTGGGGCAGCAGCCCAAGGAATGAAGGACATAGTCTTTCTTCAAAAAAGAACTTAGAGTTTATTGTTTCTGAAAAACCTATTGTCTGTGTTTGGGGGATATGCTTACTTTAATAGGTCAACGCTAAAAGAATAGGCAGGTCGGAGGCTTTGGGAGCACTTGAGTAGTTTATTTACCCACTGGTTTCTTCTCCCTCCCATCCTTTGGTTACCCACCTGACTTTGTAGCCAGCTGGTGTCAGAGTAACCAGGCTAGAGTCTGAGGGCACTGCTTTCTACCTATGGGAGACTGAGAGAGCCTCTTGCCCTTCTGATTCTCTATGTCCTTGTCTGCAAAACAGAGGTAATAATAAGAATGCAAACACCTTATCTTGCATTGCAGGATCCCTTACCAAGGGGTTTTACATACCCTGTTTCCTATAATGAACTCAATACCCAGTGAGGTAGGTGAAATTGGAGGAGGAAACCTGGGAGGAGGAATGATTCTCTAACTCCCAGTTATGTGTGGCCTAATAAGCTTTGACCTATGTCTCCATGCTCTAAGTTCAGTGCTTATCTCAAGGGGAGAGTTGAAAAATGCAGCAGCCCAGGGAGGCAGGTCCTGTGGGGTTTGGGAGGGTGAACTCTGTATGTAATATGCTGCCTGCTCTCTGTCCATTTTCTCCATGGAGCCCCACAGGAACTGTGAGTGGTAGGTATTATTATTGCCATTTCACTGATTAAGAAACTGAGCCTCAAAAAGACATTAAGTGATTTGCCCATGGTTCTTCCAGCATTCTGGGCCATAATCAGGGCTCAAATGTAGGATCCAAAAGCCCTTGCTCTCTCTCACCACAGTTGTCTCATCACCTTGGATCTTTGGGTATAGTTCCAAACAATGGGTCTTTCCAGCTCAGAGCAGAGTGGACAGTGGAAGAGGGCACACTCCTGAGAGCTATACTATTAGGATCTAGTAGTGACACCCAGGAGACAACTGTATATACATGTATCTAGTGCTAGATTGAGAACCATCATTTCTAGCAGACCAGAACTAGAAAATTAGTTCAGGGCAAATGACCCTATCTGAGTATGTATCCCCAGAGTCATCTGAATTTTGTGGAAAAGCACAAGAACTGATAAAGCTCTGAGCTGTGAAATGATTTTTCAGAATAACATATTTAGGAAGGCTGAATGGTCTCTGATTCAGCGGAGAAGCAGTCCATCCATAATTAGCTTGAATGACACAGTACTGCAGAAGCAAGGAGGACAGAAAGTGCAAACAGATCTATACTGAGTTTTTAACTGGTCCCTGTGCTGACCGAAGTATAAGCAGCTAGAAGGCCCTACACTTAGCCAGAACAAAGGGATTAGATTGCCATTAGGCAAGTGGAGAACACAGCAGAGGCCTTAGAGTCCAATCCTCGGTCTCCTTTTGCTTGTCAGTGATCTGGACAAGTTACAGCTGCCTGTCAGCTTTAGTCCCTCTGACATACCCATTGATATCTACCCCTAGGCTGTTAGAGAGTTGGGGGGTATTAGCATAGGTGCCAGGTACACAGCTGGTGCTCATTCAATGTACTGTGACCTCAGGTAGTAAAAGCCAAGGAGGGTGGGGGAATTCCCTAGGTGTAGACAGAAGTGAATAGATAAAACCATCTGACAATAGGTAGGCTCAGGTAGACCAGGAAGCCTGTCCAGGCAGGGGGAATGACAAGAACAAAATCTTTTTTTTTTTTTTTTTTTTTTGAGACGGAGCCTCATGCTATCCCCCTGGGTAGAGTGCCATGGCATCACAGCTCATAGCAACCTCCAACTCCTGGGCTCAAGAGAGTCTCCTGCCTCAGCCTCCCAAGTAGCTAGGACCATAGGCACCCGCCACAACGCCTGGCCATTTTTTGGTTGCAGCCATCATTGTTGTTTGGCGGGCCTGGGCTGGGGATTCGAACCCGCCACCTTAGGTGTATGTGGCTGGCGCCTTAGCCGCTTGAGCCACAGGCGCTGAGCCAAGAACAAAATCTTGCAAGTGATAATTCTTGAGGCACCTTCTGGGCCACAGAATGGAGCAGGGCTCATAGAGGGCAAAAGTCTCCAGTGGGGGCTGGGTGCCCATAACCAGTGGTTATGGCGTCCCACATGAGGCTGGTGGGTTCAAACCCAGCCCAGGCCAGCTAAACAACAATGACAACTGCAACTAAAGAATAGCCAGGCGCCTGTAGTCCCAGCTACTTGGGAGGCTGAGGCAAGAGAATTGCTTGAGCACAAGAGTTTGAGGTCGCTGTGTGAGCTGTGACGCCACAGCACTCTATCCAGAGTGACAGCTTGAGACTCTGTCTCAAAGAAAAAAAAGTCTCCAGTAGGTGAAGAAAAGGACGGGAGTGGTGAATGAGTGCTCTCACCTCTGGGGCCCAGGGGAGAGTCTGGAGTGGACCTCATATATCCCAAAGCCCCCAAGCATCTAGGGCCTACCTGGGGTGTCCCAAGGATTGCACCTACTGTCCCTCTTTCTCTTGCCTCCAGGCTTGATGACTCCAGGGTGCCATAATTACTACACTCTGCTTTTTCACCATTTCTGCTGCTTTATACAAAGCAGTGCTCCGTTCTCAGCGCTCAGCTCCTGGTCTGCTCTCTGTCAGTTACCCGCTATCCACATCTGGAGAAATGGCCCTGGGTCCCAACAGTTCCCATATTCCCTGCTGGGAGAATATGCTAGTAAGTTCTGTGACATGGTGACAAACCTGAATCAGCCTTTCCATCCCTTCTAAACTAAACATGGAGCAGAGCACGGGCCTGTGGGGCAGGTGGTCTGATGCTCAGCATGATGGCCTTGGTTGGGTATACTCTGGGCTGTAAGCAATAGTCCACCTATCAGTAGTGGCTCCAACAAGTGGGGGCTTCTTTTTCTTGCAAGAAGTCTGGAGGACAGTAGTCTCACCACTAGTGCACTACTCAAAGATGCCATCAGGGACCTAGATTCTTTCCTTCTGGTGCTGGAGTGAGGTGTTGAAACAGATCCCTTTTCCACATGTTCACACTAGCCATGGAGCACAGACATGTGGCTGGGACTTGAGAGATCTGTGCCCCCATCTGGGCTTTGCTGCTAACTAGCTATGCAACTTCAGACAAGTTACTCCAACTCTTTGTTTTAGTCATTTTTAAAATTGTGGTAAAATTCACATAACATAAAATTTACCATCTAATTATTTGTAAGTGCACAGTTCAGTGGCTTTGAGTACATATATGTCGTTATGCGATTCATTTCCCTGTCTTTTATCTTCCCAAACCGAAACTCAGCCCATTAAATAAGAACTCATTCCATTTTCTCCCAGTCGCTGGCAACATTTCACTTTTTACCTCTATGAATTTGACTACTCCGGGTAACTTATATAAGTGGGATCATACAGAATGTTTAGCCATGTTAGCATGTGTTGGAATTTCCTTCTTTTTAAGGCTGAATAATGTTCCATTGTATGGACATTTTGTTTATCCATATGGACTTGGGTTGCTCTTACATTTTAGCTACTGTGAACAGTGCTGCTATGAACATGGGTGTACAAAAATTTCCTTGAGACTGTGTTTTCAATACTTTTGAATATCTACCCAGAAGTGGAATTGCCGGATCATATAGTAATTGTATTTCTAATTTTTTTAAAGAAATACCATACTGTTTTTCACAGCAGCTGCACAATTTTATATTCCCCTTAATGGTGTACAAAATTTTCAACTTCTCCACATTCTTGCCAACACTTATTATTTACTGGGTAGGACTGCTTTCTCTCCAGCTTCTGATCTCTTCTGGCGGCCTTTCTTTTTAAAGATGCCTCCCTTCCTTTCCCCCTCTTTCTCTTTCTTTCTTTCCCTTTAGGGACAGGGTCTCATTTTTGTTGCCCAGGCTGGATTGCAGTGGTATGACTACAGCTGACAGCACCCTTGAACTCCTGAGCTCAAGTGATCCTTCTACCTCAGTCTCCTGAGTAGCTGGAACTACAGGTCTGTGCCACCACATCTGGCTAGGTTTTTCCTTTTTCCTTTTTTTTTTTTTTTTAAGAGGTAGGGTCTTGCTACGTACCTAGGCTAGTCTGGAATTCTTGGGCTCCAGTGATCCTCCCAACTCAGCCTCCTGAGTAGCTGGGATTACAGGCCAGACTTAACATTTTAAATAGAGTTTGACTTGGCCCCTTGAGTACTGCATCCTGAGTGTGAAATGGGAAACTCTGACCTTGGCTTAAGTAGTCGGGTGTTTTTTTTTTTTTTTAACCAGGAGCATCTGGCTTTTCTAGGAGTGATTCTAGTATTTAAAGATAAATATCTTTCATGGAGCAGGAAATGTCTCAGACATTGCAAGATGGTTTGCAAGATGACTGGGGGAATCAAACTTAAAGCACGACATACACACTCACTACAAAGGCTTATCTATTACCAAAGCTTTAGGAACAAATCTCAGCTGTCACTAACCAACCAGGGTATTTTGACCAAGTCTCTGTAGACTGCCTAGACTTCAAACGGCATGGTGAGCCTGTAGCTAACTGAGGTAACAAAAGGTAAGGTACCCATAAGGTAAACTCTCAGTAACAGACACCACTCTCCCTCCTTGGAACCCTCCACCATGGATTCCATCCCCGTTGGCCAGGTGCTGAGCAGAGGCGCTAAGCAGAGGCGCAAGGCACGCAGAGAGGGCAAGGAAAGCCTTCAGGGGAAGTAGCATGTCCAGTGTTCCAGCCTGCAGGCGGCTACTGAGCCCAGCGTTAGGCTGGCACGCAGACTTTTTGCCTTTCAGCAGTTACATGTGGCTGGCTGAAAGAACCTGGTTATAAATCCCCTACAGGTATTTCGAAACTGGTCCCTCAGGGCCTGTACGGGTTGTCTCGCCCTCACCTTCATCACTCCGTTGGTGTCACCCTCGTTATTGCACTCTTTCATCCGGATGGCATTTGGCTGGGTCTGGGTCTGTCACCCTCCAGACCGCCGGCACCTTGGGGGCAAGAGGCGCCTGTGGCCCCCAGGATCCGTGCCTAGGTCTTGGCTGCCCAGAGCCAGAGGCAGGAAGGTCACAGTTAAGGATGCAGTCTCCTTCCTGTAGCCCCGGTGGCTCCATTCGGTGCAGTGCGGTCAGAGGGGTGCGACCTCAACTTTCGCACACAGTAGGCGTTCTATCTGTAATCCGGATAAACCAGATCTATATTCAGTAAATGCCAACTCAGCAGTCAGGCTCAGGCTGCTGCACAGGATAGTTTCCTGGCTCTTTCGCTAGTGTCCACACTCTCGGGACAGTAAGAAACCGCCGCCTCTAGGAGCCAGGGGAGACCCAGTCGGCCCTTCTTGGCCCTCGGCACCGCCCCCTCGGCCGAGACCCGGCCAAGTCGCCCCTAGCAACAGCGGTTAGGTCGGCTCTCGCAGGCCTCACTGATTGGCGGAACTCCGGGAGGTGGCAAAGACGTCACTTCCGGCGCCTGGAGGCAGCAGAGGAAGCCGGGGAACGGCCATCTTGGGTCCGTGAAGCTCGGGGGTGCCGGGAGCAGCGGCGGTGGCCACTAGGGCGGAGGCTGAGGCGGAAAGCAAGCCGGAGACAGAAAAACAGCCGGGCGCAGGCGCCTCCTCCATAGCTCCATCCATGGTCGGCGCCCACAAACCGCGGCGACCTGTCTTGCGCTTCACTTCTTCCACATCCTCCTCTTCAAGGGCCGACTGCAGCGCTGTGTGGAGGCCCCGGAGCTGAAATCTTTGGCGCGACGGGCGGGAGCCAAGGAGGAGGCAAGGGGGCGCGGGCCCGCGGGGCGCCCTGAGGCGAGGGGTCGCCGGCAGGCTGACCCGCAGCCCGTCGCCTGCAGGCCCGGCTCCGCCACCGCCGCCTGCCTGGGCTTCTCGCCGCGGCCGCCGGGGCAAGAGGAGAATGGGCCCTGGGACCCTCCGGGATACGGCCCGGGGCAGGCCCGGGATTTAGACGGCTGTCGGGGGGAGGGAAGCCACCCTCCCCACGGCGCCGCTCCGGAACCACTGGGGACTTGGGGACGCAGGTCGCCGGCCTCCTAGGGCTGTGCTATTTTGTTTTCAGCCTCTCATTGTGCAGAATTAAAGTGTAGTAAAATGTCCACTAGGACTCCATTGCCAACAGTGAATGAACGGGACACTGAAAACGTAAGTAATCTGCGGACCTTCAGGGTGGCCTTCGTTCTCCTCGGGCTCTATGGGTCTGGCAGTCGGGTGTTCCCCCAGCTCGAACTCTCAGACTGTAGCCACCCAAGAGACATTCAGGTCAGACTGTTTCACTGTTTACTCCAGAAGCCAGCCCTGTCCTACTGCTCGCTTGCGGGTGTGCAATGTGTCTTGATTATGCCAGCGGTCTGGTGTGTTAATAAAGCCTATAAGTTGCAGATCGGTGCTTTGAGAGGCCAGGTTGCCGCGTAGGGTGTTACATCCAAGTGTGTGTCAGGTCACTGCAGCGGTCAGTGCTTATTTTTAACCAAACACATCTTTAAGATTTGATCATGTAGTTCTTGAGGAGCTGTCAGGTCAGGTTGAAATCGTATGTTCTTGGTGCTGATTTAAGGGTAATCGATCGGGTCCAGTAAACTTTCCATAAAGGTCAGTTCTTTAAAATAGTCTGGAACTAAATTAATGATGGTCATTAAAACTAAGTACCCACTGAGGGATCTTTAGCGGCCCCTTAGGAACTCCAAAATACTACTAGGAAGAGTTCTCCAAGAGAGCTCAGCTGTTATTAAGGAATAGCTTCGTTTACATGCAGCTGTGTTTTGAAGGAGTAGGGTAAGCATTTTGAAAGATGGAGAGTGAAGCTGTACTCTGCCACTCATTGCCTACCCGAGGGACACCCCCTGAGGACTCTGCTTTCCTCCTCCCTAAAAAGAAGGTGGCTTAGATCCTTTACAGCGCTCACATTGTATGATTTTATGAAAGGAACATTTGATTTCGTTCATGAGGACCTTTAAAAAGTGTCAGGGACAGCATTGTTAAGGGAACGACAACTTGTAGTAGAAATTTCATTGAAGAAATGTTTGCCTCTGTCCAAGTGTTTTCTGAACTCTTCCCTAGCACTAGGTTCAGAAGTGTTCCATTCTAGTTGTTGATTATCTTCTATAAAACATCTAGCAAATAACTTGTAAAGAAGCCTCACTGCCCTTTGATTATAAGTGTTAAAAGAGGTAATTGCTGGCAGGAAAATGCCATCTCTTAGGAAAGGCTTACTTGCTCTGTGTGTTTTCATGCTTTCAGTAATGTCTTGAGACACTGTGGCCTAGTGGTATCAAATGCCTTCATTTTAATCTTGAAAATGCCTCTAGTTTGCTGTGAGGTAATTTAATCTGTTTATGTAAACCTTAGTCTAAACTTAAGACTCCAAAGCATCCCTGTAGTATATTAATGTATGGGAGTTAATGCTCAGTAAGTAGACAGTGGTATATGTTCCTTCACCTGAGATGGATTAGAAAATTACATAAAGAGTGAGTAATAGAAAATTTTAGACTAGGTGAGTCAAATGAATTCATTTTCTTCTAGTCCTTTGGAAGGAAACTATTTCTGACTCGATCATTTTCTTGTTCTTTGACTACCCAGAAGAATGCACAGAATAGGGAGATAATTACTTTTGATCATTAATTTTCACTCAGAGAAGCAAAACCTTACATTGAACCAGAGCAGGAGCTCCATACTTTCTAAATTAAAACCCAAAACAATCATAGCACTACATTTATGATAATGAAAGATTTCAAATGGATCTTCCAGTATATGTTTCAGACAATAAAGGTGCTGTTTTCACTCAGAAATACATGGCTGTGAATGTTTGTGGTTATTATTGACTAACTTGGCTTGTTCTTCACTTCGTCTTTGGTTAATTTGTTCAATTATTTTGTATTATGTTTGTATGTCATTATACATTACTTTTTCTTTAAAAACAACCTGAGATATGGAGTATGCCTTTTTAAGATTTTCATATATTGTATTTAAAATTGAATTTTTGACAGTGTTAAACTCAAAAGATTATCACATATCATTGTATTAATTTCCCATGCCCTGTTCCATTTTTAACTGTTGTATTGGCATGTTCTGGAAGTAGCTGTGTATCTTTCACAGTGTGGTGCTCTTGTGTCAGTGTTACACCTCAGGTGTATACCATATTATTTACCTATCATTCCTGCACCACTAAGTATTAGATTTAACTGCCAGTTGACTGATAAGTGTAAAAGAACAAATGGGAGCTCTTAGTCTGCCAAGAAGTTCTTTTATTATGTTTATTGAGACATAACATTTATCCTTTTAAAGCATACGGTTTGTAGAATTCTGACAAATGTATAGTCAGGTAACCACTATCACAATTAAGATGTAGAACATTTCCATCAGGAGAAAAGGTGTCTTGTGGCCCTGGCAGTCAATTCCTTTTCTTTTCCCTGGCCCCAGCAACCACTGATCTGTTTTTTGTCCCTATGATTTCACACTTTATTTATTTATATATTTATTTGTGAATATCAGAGTCTTACTTTGTTGCCCTTGGTAGAGTCCCTGGTGTCAGAGCTCACAGCAACCTCAAACTCTTGGACTGAAGCAATCTTCTTGCCTTAGCCTCCCTAATAGCTGGGACTACAGGCGCCTGTTACATTGGCTGGCTATTTTTTAGAGATGGGGTCTGGCTCTTGCTCAGGCTAGTTTCAAACTCATGAGCTCAGCTTATCCATACACCTCAGCCTCCCGGAGTGCTGGGATTACAGGCGTGAGCCACCTCACGTGGCTGGTTTACTTTTTAAAGACTATGATTTAAATTCAGTCATATAGTATATAATCTTTTTTGAGTTCTTTCACGTAGCATAATGCTTTTGTGATTTGTATTTTTATGTCTATCAGTAGTTCATTCTTTATTTCGTTTATTTATTTGAAGTGGGAGTCTTCCTGTGTTGTTACAAGGTAGGGGGGTGGGGCGGAGAAGATGGGAGAGAATTTCGATGACCAGGAATGCTGTTAAACTTTTTACAATACACAGGACAGCCTCTCACAACAAAGAATCATCTGGCCTAAGATTTCAATAGTGCCAGGGTTGAAAAATCCTGGTATGTAGAGAGCCCTCATGACTCAACAGCTCAGTGGCAAATCTTAGTTCATTTTTCCCTCCCCCAAGAAGCAGATTGAGCAGTACATCATATCATTTCCTCTCTAAAGCTTTCAGAAGAGATAAAGCCTCTTTTTAAGAAAATGTAATTGATATCTGTATCATATTTTCTTAATATGAAATAGTGTTCAAATTTCCTCAGTTGTCTGATTTGATAAAAACTCTTTGTTCAAATAAGAATTCAGCTTGAATTCATACGTTGCAGTTGGCAGATATGTAAAATAAGGTGCTTTTTATGGCAACAAGAAGGTTTACATTTTAGTTTATGTTCTGCAGTTTACTTGCATGGAGCCATGGACAAATCCTTTTCCTATAGTGACAAAATTAGAAATGTATTTTTCAATTAAATTTCTTTCTTTTTTTTTTTTTTTTTGAGACAGAGCCTCAAGCTGTGGCCCTGGGTAGAGTGCTATGGCGTCATAGCTCTCAGCAACCTCCAACTCCTGGGCTTGAGTGATTCTCCTGCCTCAGCCTCCCAAGTAGCTGGGACTACAGGCGCCCGTCACAACGCTCGGCTATTTTTTGGTTGCAGCTGGCATTGTTGTTTGGCGGGCCGGGCTGCATTGGAACCCGCCACCTTAGGTTTATGTGGCTGGTGCCTTAGCCGCTTGAGCCACAGGCACAAGCCTCAATTAAATTTCAAAGCATGTGACACTTTGGAAGTCTGAGCTATTTACTAAAGTGCTAGAGGCCCCAGTGCTTTGTCATTTACTTTACAGCTCCTATGTCCATGTATCCCATGTATCCTGATTATTTAGTTAATGCAAATAGTCATCAAAATTCCTTACCTCTGTGAAATAGGTAAATTGAAGGTGTTATTGTCTAGCCAGCTTGATTATGTGAGACTGAATTAACTCGTTCAGCAAATTTGAGTGCCTACTATGTGTATGATACTGTCCTAGGTGCTAGAGGATATATATCATTGCTGCTCTTTATAGAACTTCCTAGTCCCTCCAGAACAGAACAAAGCACCCTGAGCTTTGTTAAACTAGCCTGTAGATTCTCAAACTAGAACAAATGTTAGAATCGCCTGGAGGTTTGTTATAGCACTGGTGGTTGGTCCCCATCCCTAGACCTTTGTGGTATAGTAGGGGCCCCAGAATTTGCATTTCTAGCAAGTTTCCAGGTAGTGTTGATGGTAAAGCTCCAGGGACCACAGTTGGGAATCACTATCTTATTGTTTAGTGAAGTCTTGCTAACTAAATTCTATTCCTTTAGATTGTACTACTCTAATTATTGAGAAGTTTCTAGTAGGTTTAAGAAAGTTTTCAGGTTCCATGAATTTTTAAAAACTAGTTTATAAGGCAGGTGGATTGCCTGAGCTCACCTGTTGGAGACCAGCCTGAGCAAGAATGAGACCCTCTCTCTTAAAAAAAAAAAAGTAGCTGGACGTTGTGGCAGGTGCCTGTAGTCCTAGCTATGTGGGAGGCTGAGGCAAGAGACTCTCTTGAGCCCAAGAGTTGGAGGTCGCTGTGAGCTGTGATGCCATAGCACTCTACTGGGGTGACAAAGTGAGACTCCATCTCAAAACAAAAAAACTAGTTTATGGAAAATTAGAATAGTTAACATTTGTTGATCACTTACTGTATATCAGCAACAGTACAAAGTGGTTTATATAATAACACATTTAAAATATTTCATATAATTTTATTATTGAATCAAGCTGTTTGGGCCTTTAAGAAAAAGTTGATTTCTGAAGAACTCCTATTTTGTCTTGGGTTAGAGTGTTCCAGAAAAGGTCTAACATATAATTTGGGCATTCATCTTCTGAATGTAAATTAGGGAAAGATTGAAATTTGCAGGAAGTAGATATTGGTGATTTCAATTATTTTTATACCTCATGATGTACATTGTAATTACTGATAAAAGACTTATAGCACATGATTTACATTGTAATTAGAGATTTATACTGCATACACAGTCTAATATAAATTACAAGAATCTTTCATCTTTGTTTCAAAGAGGATTGACCCACATCCATTTTAAAATTTCTAATTAAATCTGAAGGAGAAAATAAATCTTTTAGCTGGGAATCTTTAATGTCTTATCTTACACAAGAGGTTAAAGAATATAGAGTTGGAATTGGTTTGCAAATAGTAATAGGGGTTTGTGCTGACCGGGATGCACCTGCTTGTACATAGTAGTGAGAGGGTAGAAGTTGGTACTGGAAGAAAAGGACTGATTTTTGTGGAAGTCCAACTTTTCCTTCAACTTAGGAGTTCTTTAGCTCTATAGTCTAGCTACCTGAGCTGCCCAGCCATGGTTAGTCTTATGTACTCTTAATGTAGACTGGAGAAGGCATTGTTTCTGTAGGATCCTGGAGTTCGAAGGTGAAGTAGATGTTTTGTCCATATTTTTTTTTTTTGAGACAGTTACATTTTGCTGCCTCTGGTAGAGTGCCACAGTGTTATAACTCACAGTAACCTCAAGCTCTTGGCCGCAAGTGATTCTCTTGCTTCAGCCTCCCAGGTAGCTGGGACTATAGGCTTCTACCACAATGCCTGGCTATTTTTAGAGATGGGGTCTTGCTCTTTTTCAGTCTGGTCTCCAACTCCTGAGCTCAGGCATTCTACCTACCTTGGCCTCCCAGTGTCCATATTTCTTTTCTTTTTTTTGACAGCCTCAAGCTGTGGCCCTGGGTAGAGTGCTATGGCATCATAGCTCTCAGCAACCTCCAACTCCTGGGCTCAAGTGAGTCTCCTGCCTCTGCCTCCCAAGTATCCTGGACTACAGGCGCCCGCCACAATGCCTGGCTAGTTTTTGGTTGCATACATCATTGTTGGATGGCGGGCTTGGGCTGGATTCTAACCTTCCATCTTAGATGTATGTGGCTGGCGCCTTTGCCACTTGAGCCACAGGTGCCGAGCCGATATTTCTTGTTAATAGTTAGGCAATTGCTTTTGGATGGAGCCTAAGGGTTGTGGGGTTTGTGTCATGGATACTTTCCATGAAAATGTATTGTTAGAATTTAATATGAAATCTGAATAAGGTTCTTTTTTTTGAGACAGAGTCTTATTGTGTTACCCTTGGTAGAGTGTTATGGCGTCACAGCTCACAGCAGCCTCATTCATGGGTTTAATTAAGATTCTCTTGCCTCAGCTTCCCAAGTAGCTGGGACTATAGGTGCCCACCACAATGCCTGGCTATTGCTTTGTTGTGGTTGCTTAGCTGGCCAGGGCCAGCTTCGAACCCGTCACCCTTGGTATATGCCGCTGGCACCGTAACCACTGTGCTGTGGGCGCAGAGCCATAAGGTTCGTTTTGCAGTCAGTACCTTTATGACTGCACTGACAACATAGCAGATCCTAGAATATGACTCCTGGAGAAGAGTAGACCTTTTAGGCTTAGAGTTCACTATCCAGAAGGATAATTTAATCTGTGGCAGGCATCCTGTGATATTGAAGGCACTCAAGACTGTTTTCCACATCATTT
>NW_003852544.1:1905524-1926650 GCF_000181295.1 Otolemur garnettii
ATTGACATAACTAATGCTCTCACCTCCTCATCTTGTTCAGATGTCACCTCAGTGAAGCATACTCTGACTATGTGGCCCTCCCAATCCCCTTAACGCTGGTGTAACTTTTTTCCATTGCATTTGCTATCTTCTAATGTACTGTATGGGTTACATATTTCTTACGTTTTGTCAGTTTCCTGTGCAGTACTAAAAGCTCTCTGAGAGCAGGAATATGTTGTTCACTAATACTATTCTAAATATCTAGTTTATGCTGGTTGAATTGTTGAGTGATTAAGGGAGACAAATGGGTAAAGCATTTAGAAGAGTGCCTGGCACATAGTAAGTAATAGGTAAATGTTAGTTATCATCAGTATTAATGATGTATTTATGGTCTTCTGATTGATCATTTCTATCCCTGTGTCCTTAGCTTCTCCCATTTGTAGTTCATTTCAGTGAGATTGGCTTCTTTCTCCTTTGTTAAAAGTTTAGGTTACTTTCTTAAAGGGACATATGATGGAAACAGTCTGGGCTTAGAAGTGATGTATTAGCTTTATTACAGGAGTAGATCTAGAAAAAATGGAATCTTAGCTCCCCCACACCGGCTGCTGTGGAACTTGGTGTAGAAACTTTATAGCTTGCTGTGCACTTGAGGCTAGGAGTTCAAGAGTAGCCTGAGAAACAAAGGGAGATCCCCCTATCTCTGCAAAAAAGAACAAAAAAGTTGGCTAGGTATGGTGGTAGTTACCCCTGTAGTCCCAGCTACTCAGGAGGCTGAGGCAGGAGGATCACTGGAGCTGAAGAGGTCAAGGCTACAGGGAGGTATGATGACACCACTGCGCTCTAGCCAGGGCTACAGAATGAGACCTGAATCAAAAAAGAAAAAATACATTTGATTTTAATTTTCTTAACATAAGCATATTACAAAGTAGTTTGTTTTGACCTGTAGGTATAGAAAGTGAGTGAAAGAAGGGACATTTTTCTGGACAAAATGTCAGAGAAAATTATAAAGGAAGTTGAAGGTGGTTCTGCATGCGGGTAGTGAGAAGCCTCCTTCAAGCAGGAGTCAACAGCCACAACAGGGTCAGGTGTGGAACATCTAATCCTTTGAGGCCATGTGAGGGCTGAGGGTGCAGTGGCAGCAGGATGCTTGTGCATCTGGAAGCATACACGGTGTGGACATAGAAGCATAACTCTCAAGCCTGACTATTTCATATGGTTAGAGCCATATATGGTTTATTTTACCTTTATTGAGCATACTGAATGCTTTATTCATCTGTTCAGGAAATAGATATCAAAGGCCTCACAGTCTAGCAGTTCCAAGTTAGTAGCAGCATAGTGTGGAAGACTCTGGGCTTCCAGATGTTCTATGGATTTCTCACTAAACAGTTATGTGGCTGCATCCTCATCTGGTGAGTAGTGACAGTTGTTCTGCCGCTTTTCAGGCTGTGGTGAGGATCAACTATGTGGGTGCATTTGCTAGCATGTGGGAAAGTGAAGCTCTGTATGACCAGAAGGCAGTCATCCCCTTTACTCCTATTTTATGTGACAGGCACATATTCAAAGTGTCTGATTTCTTCTGAACACCCACTTGAAAATTTTCTTTCCAGCATTCTCTTGTTTTCCTCATAAATTTGTATCATGTGGTTGAATTCCTTTGAAGCACTAGATACTCTAGGATGAACATGAAAGCAGCAGTGTTTTGTTTCTTCAGCTAGAGGCTCTTGAAACTTGGCAGGTACTATGTGTTCTCTCATTTCCTTATCTTTGTGTATGCTGTATTGTAGCACACGTCACACGGAGATGGGCGTCAAGAAGTTACCTCTCGCACTGGCCGCTCTGGAGCTTGGTGTAGAAACTCTATAGCTTCCTGTGCAGATGAACAACCTGTCATCGGAAACTACAGACTGTTGAAAACAATTGGCAAGGGGAATTTTGCAAAAGTGAAATTGGCAAGACATATCCTTACAGGCAGAGAGGTAAATATGAATTGTGCTTATGTTTGTTATATCACTTACTCTGTTTATTTCTATGTGAGAGAAAGAAGAAGAATGTGTATATTTGGACTTATTTCTAAGCTAATTAAACTTTTTTAAAAAAAGAACACGGAACACTTACTGTCTGAGAGTTCTTTTGTTTTCCCATTCCTTTAAATGTTGTGAGTATCATACTGAGCGTTTGCATAGTCATCACCTTTAAAAATGGGTAGTGTTTTGTTCTTTTTCAGTAGTAAATGTCTGCCACCACAGTAAAAATTGTCTTGAACTTCAGGTATGTACTCATGTGTATATATGGTCATGGTACCTGTAGATCAGTAGTATTGTGTGTATATTGACAGATTTATCCTGAAGAGGCTTCTTCGTCTCTGTCTGAATACTTTCCTCATAACTCGTGTTGGATGGCTTGTGGTGCAAGAAGGCACACACTTGCCTAACCTTTGTGATACTGGCTTTTTGCTCAGCCTTACTCATTTATCAACACACATTCACTAAAATCAAGAAATTCACTCTTCCTCACTTCTTGTTTGGCACAGAGCCTGCTTTGCTGCTTTGACATCGTTTCTTGCATTTAGGTCTTTGCACCTGCAGTTGTCTTGCCTGAAATACTCCTCACCCTCTGGCACTGGGATCACTTCTTCTGGGAAGTAAGACATCGACAGATCTCTTTCCCCAGGCGTAGGATGTGATAAAAAACAAAAAAAAACAAAAAAACAACTCTTGAGACTTCCCTATATGGCACAAATTATATTGGATTGTAATTATTGATTTTGTCTGCTCTCCTCCACCCCTTGGGACACCCCCAATCTTTAGGGATAGCTAGTAGTACTTAACATAGTGTTCAGTACCTGTTTGGTACTTAATAAATATTTGTAATATAATAATGTAATGAATGTAATCATACTTTTGAAGGAAACTTTGAAAAGAAATGTTTTCCCCTTGCCAGACCCTCTTGGTGAATGTTCCAAGACCGGGTGGCAGTTGTGCCATGGCATTGATGCCCACAGCCTGCCTGGCTTGGGGCTGTTAGAGCAGGGGTCTTGGGCCCGGCATTCTGCTCCCAAGCAGCCTGTTTGTAACAACGTGGCCTACAAATAGTCTTGTTTTCTGTAGGTGTTGGGACTTGGGTAAGGTTGGGAAGCATGGGTCTACGCTGACTGCAATCTTCAGTTAAAAGACTATAACTATATCTTTGCTTCTTCACAATTCATGTCTGGTTCAGTGACAGAATCCCTTTGGATTTGTTGTTAGAACTCCCTGTTGAGTTGCTTCACCTGCTTCTGGAATCTAAAAAACAGGAGTGGGTAGAGCTGTCTCTACAGTCCTTCATCAAGCCTTTCTTGAGATAAGGAGCCAAAACTCTACATTCTCACCAGTTCTTGGTGGTTACTCACTAGTGTCCTTATGTGGGCAAAAGTATCTTACTCTTGTTTTTTTTTTTTTCCTATTGTAGGTCTGACCTACAATCACATAAAGTACAAACAGTTTATAAATTTATTATGAAGAATGTAAAAATTTCTTGAAATTTCTCTCTCTCATGAAAATCACACGTATATCCACCATCTTTTATATAGACATTAACTTTTTATTTATTTTAACAAAAAAAAAAAAGTCACATGGATAATATTTGTAGGTTTTTTTACTTAGTAATATGCCTTGACCATGTCTGGGTCTTAGTATTTATAGCTCTGGCACACTTAGTTTTATGGCAGCATATAGTCTTCCAGGGCACAGTGATTCCATAGTTTATTTTGTTTCTGTGGGCCTTGGGTCTTTTTCTGAGTTTTTTGTTTTTACAAACAGATCTGCAGTGAATGTTCTTTTGTATAACTTTGTGTTTTCTTGTTAAGAACTTTCGTATAAGATAAATCTTGGAAGTGGAGGTCCTGGATCAAGTGGATGAATATTTAACATTGCAATAGATACTGCTAAATCAGTTTTAAAAAAGAGTGATGTCCCTACTTTATTATCCTACCAATATGAATGAGAATGTCCGTTTTCCTATATCCTGGTTATACTGTAGTTTTTTTTTTTTTTTTTTGAGACGGAGTCTCACTGTGTTGCTCTTGGTAGAGTGCCATGGCATCATAGCTCAGAGCACCTCAAACTCTTGGACTTAAGTGATTCTCTTGCCTTAGCCTCCCAAGTAGCTGGAACTACAGGTACCCACCATAATGTTCGGCTGTTTTTTTGTCGTAATTGTCATTGTTGTTTAGCAGGCCTGGGCCAGGTTTGAACCAGCTAGTCCTGGTGTATGTGGCTTGTGTTCTAACCACTGTGCTATGGGTGCTGAGCCATTGTAGATAATTTTCATCTGGTTGTTTTAATCTGTTTTTGTTGCTACAATAGAATAATAAAGACCACATAATTTATAAAGAAAGGAAATGGGGCTGTGCCTGTGGCTCAGTGAGTAGGGCGCCGGCCCCATATACCCAGGGTGGTGCGTTCAAACCCAGCCCTGGCCAAACTGCAACAAAAAATAGCTGGGCATTGTGGTGGACGCCTGTAGTCCCAGCTGCTCAGGAGGCTGAGGCAGGAGAATTGCCTAAGCCCAGGAATTGGAGGTCGCTGTGAGCTGAGACTCCACGCACTCTACCAAGAGCAATAAAGTAAGACTCTGTCTCTAAAAAAAAAAAGAAAAACCAACCCTCCCCCCCAAAAAAGAAAGGAAATGTATTATTTCTCACAGTCTTAGGAGGCTAGGAAGTCCAAGGTGTGGAGTACCCCTGTCTGGTGAGAGACTTTTTCGTCATCAAATCATGGTGAAAGTATAAAGAGAGAAATTTTGGAGAGAGGAAGAAAAAACAGAGGGAGACAAAGAGAGAAAAGAACATAGAGCCCTCATGGTTTAGTCACCTCATGAAGATCCCACCCCTTCATACTGTTGTGATGGAAATTAAATTTGAGCATAAATTTGGGTGGGGAGAAACTTTCAAACCAAAATACTGATGGACAAAACATAGTATAAAAAACAGTTATACTTTTCCTTCATAACTACTTACATTCATGGTATTTTCATATGGTTTTGCCATTCACATTTTCTTTTTAAAGCAAGTTTCCTGCTTGTATTCTTTATTTTCATTCTTAGTGATTTAAACCCTTTATGTTTCAGTCATCTGTTGTATAGGTTATGAATATTTTTCCCTAGGCTATTTTTTAACTGTTTATTACATGTTTCTTTAAGAGAAGTTTGTTTGTTTGTTTGTTTGTTTTTTGACAGAGCCTCAAGCTGTCACCCTGGGTACAGTGCTATGGCATCACAGCTCATAGTAACCTCCAACTCCTGGGCTCAAGCAAGTTTCCTGCCTCTACCTCCCAAGTAGCTGGGATTACAGGTGCCCGCCACAACGCCTGGCTGTTTTTTGGTTGCAGCTGTCATTGTTGTTTGGCGGGCCTGGGCTGGATTCGAACCCACCAGCTCAGGTGTATGTGGCTGGAGCGTTAGCCGCTTGAGCCCCAGGTGCCGAGCCAGAGAAATTTTAAATTTTTAGGTAGTAAACTTACCTTTTTCTTTATTACATTTGTTTTTCGTGTCTTAATGAGTGGGTTTATTTTGTTCCACAATTTAAGAGATAATACTATTTTATCTTCTAATAGTCCCCCTGTGGCTCACAGTTATTTGGTGTATATTTGGAGGGATTGGTGTGAGGTGTAGGGATCTCTCTTTTTTTTCCATAGGTATTAATACCACTTGTCCAGGAACCGTCTGTTCCTTCCCCACTGATCGAAGATTCCTATTTGACCACATTCTCAATTTGCATGTGTCTTTTTTTTTCTGCAATCTGTTATTTAACCTCATACCCATGCCATGATGTTTTTATTACTGCATCTTTTGAATGTGTTTTTTTGTTTGTTTGGTTTTGGAGACAGAGTCTCACTGTCGTGCTCTTGGTAGAGCGTTGTGGCGTCACAGCTCACAGCAACCTCAAACCCTTGGGCTTAAGTGATTCTTTTGCCTCAGCCTACAGTGCCCACCACAATGCCTGGCTATTTTTTGTTGCAGTTGTCATTGTTGTTTGGCTGGCCCGGGCAGGGTTCTAACCTACCACCCTTGGTGTACGTGGCTGGCACTGTAACTACTGTGCTACGGCTGCTGAGCCTTGATTGTGTATTTTGATGTTTTAAAGTAGTCCACTACTGATAATTCTTAGTTTTCAAATTTTTTATTGCCATTTACTCTTCCAGATTCATTTCATTTCATTGCACTGCATTGCATTTCAATTTTTTTTTTACAGTCAGAGGGTTTTGCTTTGTTGCTCCAACTACATTGTAGGGGCATAATCATTGCTCACTGCTACATCTAACTTCTGGGCTCAAATGGTCCTCCTCCCTCGCTCTCCCAAAATGCTGGGATTATAGGAGTGAAGCACCTTGCCTGGTTATAGATGAATTTTAGAATCAAGTTGCCATGTTCTGACTAGAGAGCACAGAATTTTGATTAGATTATTTTTGGTAAGATTGGTTTGGTTCATAAATTAATTTGGGGGGAAATGGGATATTTTAATGATACGGAGTCTTTGTATCCAGGAATATAAATTATGTATCAAATTTGTTTCAGCATTTGTAACTTTCTCCATCTGGGTTTTGTATAATTCTGGCTAAAATCGTTCCAGGGTATTTTATAATTTTTGTTGCTATAGTAAATGAGTTTTTCCCCCCAACTCTTGTGAATGTGTGGAAACGCAGTGACAGTTGTATAACATCTTGTATTTCGGTGAACTCAGTAGCATTTAGAACATTGATAATTAAGCTTTAAAAAATTGTACATTTTTTATTTTGATGTTTAGTTCTGTGATTTTAGCTGTGTATATATTCATGTTACCATCACCATAATCGATACAGAACAGTCCCATTACTCTCAAAAAACCCACACACCTCCTTTGTGCTGTCTTTTTATGGTATAACCACCCTTCATCCCCATAGTTTTGGTTTCTTTGAGAATGTCATGTGACATCAGATGGTATAGTATGTAACCTTTTGAAATGGGCTTCTCACTCAGCATAATGCCTTTGAGATTCATTGAGGCTGTTGCATATAGTGATAGTTTGTTCTTTTATCGTTGAGAAATATTCCATTGTATGGCAGGACCACAGTTTGTCTTCACTCCTCCACTGAAGGACATTTGCATTGTCTGCATTGTTTGGCAATTAAATTCGAATCACGGAGCTGCTCTAGATCTTCCTGTGGGAGTTTTTATGTGAACATAAATCTTAATTTCTCTAGGATAGTTACCTAGGAGTGACATTACTGGATCACCTGGTAAAAAATAAAGTGAATTGTTACTAGAAAATTTGGTCTTGTTGAGTATAACCTGTTAGTCTCTTTATTGGTATTTTTATCACTTGGTACTATTTTCAGCCTACTAAAAGCTAGTGTCTATATTTTTTTCAGCATTCTGTTGATGGATGTGTGATGTATCTTGCCTATTGAGGTGACTAAAACCTCTAAAGAAAACCCAAGGGATTGCAGAAAGTGGTATTAGAGATTCAGGGACTTAATTCATTCTGAGTTGGTCTAAGATAAAGGGCTATTATGTATTGTGTTAAGACAGTTTTAACTTCTGTCCTTGGGATAAGAAAGAAATGTAATGGAATTAATGTAGTGGAAAGAATTCCCTGAAAGACGGGAGTAGGGATAATTTATATGCACTTAAGTTACAAGATACTTGTGAACATATATGTGTGTATATATATATATGTATATATATATAAATAAAAGGAACTCATGACAAATTGTAAATTCTTAGGAAGAAAGACATTTTTATTTAACAAATATAATGGTGGAAATAGAATCAAATCTTTAAGTAAATAAAATGATTTTGGTATAAGTTCAATTTAGATAGACTTCACTCTCTAGCATGATTCTTAATTTTTAATTTTGAGAACATGAACTAATCAGAAATGGGCATCATCATCCTTATTTTCTATTTCTTCAACCACAAGGACCAGTTGTGAAATCTGGATGAATCCAACCTTGGATGAAAATTGTCCTTATTGTCATGAGAACATTTGTCCCATATTTAATATGAATTTGGGACGTTAGTTGCATCTGCTTTCTTGCTTTTGGCCAACTTTTCACAACTTAGAGTTATTTTGGTTTCTGAAATATTGTCTATTTTTGTACTGCAGTTTTCTTTCAAGCTAAATATTTTCTTTTAAATTCAATTTTCTCCTCACTGATTTTCATAGCCTTTCAGAGATATTTCCCCTCAGATGAATGGCAAGAGAACTCACTTGTACCACTCATTGGTACTTAATTGAAGCTATTATCTTAAAAAAATTATTTTCCGAAAGTCAGGTATACTAAAAAGTTCCAACTAGAATCAGAAGTTTCTTTTTTCACCCCACTTTTTCCTTTAGTATTGTTTACTCAAAGGCTCCCACTTTCATTTTAAGCTCACTCTTCTGGTACTCTGTCAGCTATCTCCAGATTTATAATTTTAGACATGGTGACTTTCTCCTTATGGAAGAGAGGGATATAGCTCTCTTAAATCTCACATCTATATCTACTTTGCTTTCCCCAGCCTTCCTAATCCAATGATGTATTTGGTTAAACTTAGATTATTTATTTGATTAAGACTTTGTAAATGTTGTTGACTTTTGGCTCTGATCATTTATTTTGTTATGTAATTTTTAATTTTAAAAAAGTTTTTTTTTTTTTTAAGTTAGGTTAGACTTTGGCTCACACCTGTGGTACTGGCCCTTAGAAAGGCTGAAGTGTGAGGATTACGTGAGGTCATGAGTTCAAGATAAACCTGAGGAAGAGTGAGACCCTGTCTTAATAAATAATAGAAAAATTAGGCAGGCATGGTGGCGTACACCTGTAGTCCCAGCTGCTTGGTTGGCTGAGGCAAGAGGATTTGCTTGAGCCAGGTATTTGTTGTTGCAGTGAGCTACAGTAACACCACTTTACTCTAGCCAAGTCAACAGAGTGATACACTGTCTTTAAAAAAAAAAGAGAGAGAGAGAGAGAAAGATAATAGGTGGGTAGAGATCAAGACAGCAAGATAGCTCTTTCCAGTCACAGAGAAATAGGATGGTAGCTAAGATATCAGGCCTAGCTGTTTTTTAGAAGTTAGGCCAAATATCAACATGTTTGCTAATGGGAATAATCTAACAGAAAGGGGGAAAGTGCAAGAGAGATGACAGACAGACGTTAGAGTGTCCACCATGATGGACAGTTCTTTCATAGAAACAGGAGGAAGGTAGAGAGTAGTTGTATCATTGCAGGTGATGGGAGTGGTGGGAGCTTCTAGAAGATCTCTCCTAAGTGTAGCTATTTTTTCCATAAAATGAAAAGCAAGATCTTAAGCTAAGAGTGTACTAAGGAGATAGGTTTTAGGGTTCTGAAGAGGTTAAAATAATTAGCAGGTAAGCAGGGGAGTGAATAGACTAGAGAAGTGTAGAATTGCCAGGCAGCTTTAGGGCTTCCTTGAGGGTAGTGGTCAAGGATTAAAACTGGAAAGAGTCAGCAGAGCTGTATATTATTCTTCAGCCACATTTAGTTTCCTGGTTGTGGGAATGGCTTTTGCAGAGAGTTGGGGTTTTGTCACACTAGAGCAGTGAAATGAGTCAGGAGCAGGGGAACGTTCACTGGAGTCATTAAAATGAAAAGATAGATTTAAGTAGGAAGTAAGAACGTGAGGGGGAAGACAGACCATAAAGTTGTGGGATCAGTGGATCCTGCTGAGTTCAGACCATTATTGCAGGATTTGAGTGAGCAGGAAGGATAGGAGGATTTGGTTAAAAGAGTAGGAAGTTCAAATTTGGGATCATAAAAGGTTTTCAGATGTAGAAAGCAGCTGAAGTATGTTAACTTTTTTTTTCTTGATGTCTTGAAATTTATCCTTGGTTTTTAGACATTTCACAATAAGGTACTAAGGAGTAAGTTTCATTCATTGTTCTTGGTATTTATTGGACCCTTTTAGTATAGATATTTTTATCTTTAGTTCTGGAGAATTGTCTTTTTAAAATTTAAACTTCTTCGTTCTGGAATTCTTATTCAGAGACTGGAACTCTTTTGAAAAGAACCTTGATTTTTATTTATTTACCTAAAAAAATTTTTTTTGTATGTGTGTAGATGAGTTGTATTTTTTTATTTTTACATATACATGTGTTTACTAGGTTTCCATTTTTTGCCTTCACAAAATCAAAAAGGCTTAAAATTTAACAACAATAACAATGTTTAAGATAAGTACTAGAAACAAAAACCTTGTAAAGAATGAATGAAGATAAATACATTCAGAAAAGAAATCAGACGATTGCTGCAACGAAGTATTAAGCAATAATAATAATAGTAATGCAAAGAAAGTAACTTTGCATTGTGAAATAAGAGTATGTCTGTTATAGAATGCTTTGACTCTGAGGTTCAGTATGGAGTCATCAATTAACTACTTATTTTTTTCCCCAAAGTCTCAAAAAATAGAGAACTAATATTTATAAATAAAAATAGAAGATAATTTCAAAAAACAGATCATGCCAAATCTTCTAAACAATAGAAAAAGAAGAAATACTTTAAAATCATTCTGCTTAATCTGGATATACCTGATATTAAAATTGGAAAAAATATATTATTATAAAGGGGAAATTACAAACATAATTCACTTTTAAGTGAGGATGCAGTATTCTGTATCCTAAACAACATATTAACAAGTTGAAGTAAAAATTAATGTTTAAGTAATATACTTTAGTCAAAATCAAATTCAATTTATGTGAGAATTAGTCACTATTTTTTTTCTTGTCCTTACCCTCACCCCCTCCATCCTCTGTCTGCTTTCCTCTTCCCCCATGCCCTGCCATGTCATTAATTGTCATTAATTGTCCTCATATCAAAGTTGAATGCATAGGATTCATACTTCTCCATTCCTGTGATGCTTCACTAAGGATAATGTGTTCTACCTCAATCCAGGTTAGTACAAATAGTGCAAAATCTCCATTTTTTTTTTAATGGCTGAATAATATTCCATGGTATACATATATTACAGTTTGCCAATCCATTCCTAGGTTGAAGGGCATTTAGGCTGTTGCCACATTTTAGTGATTGTAAATTGGGCTGCAATAAACAACCTAGTACAGGTATATTTATTTATTTTATTAAATCATAGCTGTGTAAATTAATATAGTCATGGGGTACAGTGTGCTGTTTTTATATGTAATTTGAAATATTTTCATGAAACTGGTTAACATAGCCTTCATGTCATTTTTTTAGTTATTGTGTTAAGACATTTGTATTCTACATTTAGAAAGATTCACATGTACCCTTATAAGATGAACTATAGGCATGATCCCACCAATTACCCTCCCTCCACCCATCTTCCCCCAAGTATCTTTATAATAAAAGGTTTTTTTTCCTTGTGGATAGATGCCCAGCCTAAAAAAAATTTTTTTTAAAGAAACAATGTCTTTGTCACCCCGGCTGGAGTACAGTGGCACAGTCGTAGCTCACTGTAGCCTCAGACTCCTATGCTCAGGTGATCCTCCCTTCTTAGCCTCCTGAGTAGCTAGACCTACAGGTATGTTCCACCACACCTGGTTGGTTAATTTTTAAAATGTTTTTTTTGTAGGGATGGGGTTTTTATACGAGTGAGCCATGGCACTCTGACTAAATTTTTATTCATAGAAGCTAGTGACTGACTAGCTTCAGTCACTAAAAGTGACTCTAAAGTAAAGTAAAAGTAACTCTTAAAAAGAGTTAATACCCAGAATGATTTGCTTTAGTTAAAAATTAATAGTAGCTAATTTGGAAGCAATCGCACAGAAGGGTGAAAGTCTTAATGTTCTGCCAACAGACATAACTAGAGACCAAAAAGATGATCAACAGTGCTTTTAGTTTGGAAGTTTAATTAATGTGCATAAAGATACTTCATATAAGCCTGATTCTTACATATTAAAAATCAGATAGTTGTAGATACTTCTATTTTGGTAAAATATACATAACATAAAATTTTAACTATTTTTTTAAACATATAGTTTGGTGACATTAAGTACATTCACATTGTTATGCAACTATCACCACTATCCATTTCCAAAACAAATCGTTAATACTCATTTTTTGTGGATTTTGTATATGCAGATTCACCTATTTAATAAAATTTATTTGTAACCTTAACATCAGTATAGGACTTTGGCATTGATTTTTGCAGCTGAATTCAATAAAGGCAGCACTTTGCCTTTCAGCCCTTGTAGTCCTTTTTGTGGTCTATTTAATGACACTTTTTTTTTTTTTTTTTGCATTTTTTTGCTGTTAATGATTTCTCTATTTAAGATGGCCCTCCCAGATTGTGCTGAAGCACTATCCAGTCTTCCTACGTGCAAGGGCATGTGCACATTCTTACAAAGAATGCATGTGTTAAGCATTCATTAGGGCATGCAGTTGGCATTGAGTTGAGCTTAACCAATAATACATTGTAATAGGAGATGTCATTAAACAGATAACCTGCATAAAACAAACATTGATCAGTGGATGGAAATGTGACCTGTGGCTTGTAGGAACCTAACCCTCTATTTTCCCCTAGGAGCAATAATACAGTATTTACTAATTTGGTGATCACAGTGACTTTGTGGAATATTACCATGAATAACAAGAATTAACTGTATCCTTTTTATGAAAGAAGAGGCTTAATTATTTCAGCTGTTTTTTCTTAACACATGCATAGGAAATGATGTTAGAAAAGATCTTAGGCTTTCCTCATTTTTGTTCTTCTGTTAATATTTTGAAGAGTGGAACCCTAAGAAGCAAATTGAGAGCTCCCTCTACATGGGGTGGGGGTATGTGGAAGACACTGGTTGAGTGCCTGGCTTCAGGTAGCTGAGACAGAGTTGGTCTTTGCATTGAGACCTTCCACGTACAGAAGTGTTATTTTCTCTTGGGTTAAGTTTTTCCTTCGCACATTCTAGGCTTGTCTTCCTGTGCCCTACTGTGTGTGCCACTGTATGATTGGAAGATTTTTATTACTCAGAAATTTTGAGGTCACTTGTCTATTGGCGCTTAACTTCTTCCATTCTCTTTGGCATTTTTTTTTTTTTTTTTTGGTCATTTTGTGTTTATTATTCTCCTGCCCATCAGGTAGGAGAAGAAAGAATTATTAGGAGACTATCTCCTAAACTACTCTGTCCCCCTGTTTCCTAGTCTGCTGAGAGAGCCACTTTATCTTTTAAACTGATTATTTAGGTTTTACTTTCATATCTTTATAACATGCTTAAGTTCTTGTTTTTCTGTTTTAGACATTATTCACTTTTTATTGTGGTTTTCTTAAAGTCATCATTGATGTTTAAAACACACAAAAACTCATTTTTTTGAAATATAACATGCACAAAAAGTACTTGATATAAATCTATAGCTTGATGAATTATTACAAAATAAATACATTTGTATAACTATGACCTGGGGCAAAAAATATTCTCTGACCCACATCTAGAAGCCTCTTCCTTCTGCCCCTTCTAGTCACTCCTTGTCTCTCTTCCCCAAGGGAGCCACTGTGCTGACAGTCTAAAACCATAGATTAGTTTTATCTGTTTTTTAAAACATTTTATTAATGGAACTATACAGTATATTATTTTGTATCTGCTTCTTGCTTATTATATTCCTCCATGTTGAAATTTTATTTTGTAGCCAATTGTTGGCAGTTGTTTGGCATGATCTCTGTTTGCTTTGGATTGAATTATATTCCCCCAAATTTGCAAGTTGAAGCCTTAATCCTAGTGTGACTGTGTTATCTAAGGTAAGGTATAGAAGGTTAAGTCTTAAGTGTGAGCCCTGATTGATAGGATTAGTGTCCTTATATGAATGGACACCAGAGAACTTGTTCTCTCCACTAGTGAGGACACAATGAGAAGAAAGCCGTCACTAAAAACAATAATGCTGTCACCCTGATCTTGGACTGGCAAGTTCCAGAACTGTGAGAAAATAAATTTCTGTTTAAGCCACCCAGTCTATGGTATTATGTTATGGCAGTCCAAGCTCATCAATACACCATATTCCCTTAAAGGATTTGGGGTCTTTTTTTTGCCTGCTCTTTTAGTGGTTGTGGATGCTTTAATACTTTCTGGGAGCAGGATCTTTTGACCAGTAGTGAACTGATAGAAAGTAGCAGATAAGGATTTTTCTTCAGTGGGTATGTGCTGTGGGTTTCGGGCCTTTTGGTTGAGGATTGTTGGGGGGAAACCCTTCTTGTATATGAGTTGTCCTTATCTCTATTTTGTAATTTTTCACTTTGCTTCTGGCATCAGGGTGATTATAAATGGGATTTCTCAGAACTTTACACAGTAGATGGCAATGGCACTCCTCTCTCATCTAGTGAATCCTCTTGGTGTTTGCTGTGTTCCTCTTCACCCAGCTCCACAACCATAGGAATGAGTGGGTGGTCTTTTCTAATCTGTAACTTTGTGAGGCACAGCAACCAGTGGTACTCACAGTTGCCACCCCTTTGGTAACCTCAGGGTCTCAGCTTTGTCTGAACTCCCTAGTCTCCAGCTCCCGGCCAGGGTTATTTTGGTTGGATCTTCCCAGCAGGGAGCTGGGAGGAGGAGGGGATTGGGAACTTCCCCCTCAGGCTTCACTGCTGCATCTGCACTTGTCCTCTTAAATGTTTCACTTTGGGGACGCAGTTGCTTTTGATAAAGTGACTGTTCTCTGCAGTTTTATTAAGCCAAATAGTAGGTAGAACCTCTTAAGTTCCACCCAAGGGACTGTAACAAATTGATCAATGTACAAAGGTGGTCAACATAAGGAACTAGGCCTACTGTACTGATAAGTACATGTAGTGTATGTCCTATCTATGAAAATTAGGTCCACTTAAGGAGGTGATCAATCTAGGAGATGGTCAGCTATGGAGCTTCTACTGGATTTGAGCTCCTGTTTTTGCTTTAGATGCTGTTTGATTAGCTGTACCTGAAGATGAAAATATGTAAGAACAGAATCAGAAGAGAATCTTTAGAATAGAAGGAGGGTATTGAGCAGAACTAGAAGAAACTGGTGATTGAGAACAGTCATGAGAATAGAAACCAAGTCTCAGAAGATTCGAAGGAAGAAGAACTGGAATGGCAGCATGTTTGACAGATTGGCCAGGAGGAGGAGCAAAACCGGATGGGGGCTGGAAAAGAACAGTATATCTAACAGGTTTCATTGGAATTGGTAGATCCAAACGTATCACATAAAATTACCTATGGAGTAAAGTTTGAAGGAAATTAATTCATTTGACTTTGATTTATGTACTTTTAAAAACCATATTATTCTGTTAAAACACCAGAAGCCCTATTTCCTCACAGTGCTGTCTCCATGTGTAAAATGTCTGGGTACTGATTATGGTGTTCATGGCCTCAGGTCAACTCACCAAACCTTTATTGAGTATACCTTGTGTGCCAGGTAGTGTGTAGGACTATAAAGATGAGTAAAGTGTCTTTTCTCCAATTGAGGTAGACACAAAGTAGTCAGTGTTTGCACATTTCAGCAGCCATTATTGTCTTCTGCTTATTTACTTCCCATTGGAACACACATTGATTTACTCTTCATTTCTTCCCAAATCTGATTTGCCTCCCCCTGGGATTAGTCCTTCCACTCTGGGCTCAGAATCACTGGATGCTTTGCTGCAGCTTTTCCTTTCCTGTAGCTCTTGGGGAAGGTTATGGATTCATAGGAAATAAATAACTAGGCCAGGTAGAGGCTTTGGACCAAGTTAAACAGTTTTTTTAAAAACAAAGTATTAATGTATATCGTGTGGCTATTTTCAAAGTATGGCATGGGACCCCCTTGAGGTTTTCTGAGATCTTTTCAAGATCTGTAAAGTCAAAACTATTTTTTAAATACTATTAAAACATTTGCTTTTTTCATTCTCCCTTCTACAAGTGTAGAGTGGAATTTTTACAGAGGCATGATGTGTGATGGTCACAGCAGATTGAATGCAGAAGCAGAAATGAAAATTTTTTCTTTTTCTTTTTTTTTTTTTGAGACAGAGTCTCACTACGTCACCCTTGTTAGAGTGCCATGGTGTCACAGCTCACACAGCAACATTAAACTCTTAATGTTGCTTAAGCTATTCTCTTGCCTCAGCCTCCCAAGTAGCTGGAACCACAGACTCCTGCCACAATGCCCGGCTATTTTTTTTGTTGCAGTTGTCATTGCTGCTTTAGCTGGCCAGGCTGGGTTCAAACCTGTCAGCCTTGTGTATGTGGCTGGTGCCCTACCCACTGAGCTATGGGCGCTACCAAGAAATGAAAATTTCATACAGCTAAATTACTTAATGTTAACATGTGATAAGTTTATTGTTATTTGAAATAAATTAAGTGCTTGCTTTTGTAATATCTCAGTTTTTATTTGTAATACAATAAATATTAATATAATCCACATTTGGGGTGTTCATTAGTCTTTAAGAGTGTAAAGGAGATCAAAAAGTGTGAGAACCACTGACAGAGAATCTCCCAGCCCTTCTCCCATTTTGGTTGCAAATGCCTTCTGCAGTGGTGTGTCTTATCCTGGGTGTTACAGGATGCACAGCAGGAAGCATTGTCTCTCTGATCTTATTGTACAGGTTCACTTGCTGACGTGGCCCTCAGATTCAAAGCTGAAGTGATTTAAACTCTCTAGTCAGCTCAGCGCCTGTGGCTCAAGTGGCTAAGGCGACAGCCACATACACCTAAGGTGGCAGGTTCAAATCCAGCCCAGGCCCACCAAACAACAATGATGGCTGCAACCAAAAAAATAGCTGGGCGTTGTGGTGGGTGCCTGTGGTCCCAGCTACTTGGGAGGCTGAGGCAGGGGACTCGCTTGAGCCCAGGAGTTGGAGGTTGCTGTGAGCTGTGATGCTACGGCACTCTACCCAGGGTGACAGCTGGAGGCTCTGTCTCAAAAAAAAAAAAAAAAGCTCCCTAGTCAAAGCCTAGGCAAAGCCTCCCATGGCAAAGCCTCTGTCCACTTACATTTCCTTCCCTCATCACTCCTATCCTTTCCTCATTCTGGATACCTATAATCCATAGAAATCATTTTTATCCATCAAATAAGAAGTTGACCAGGAGAGAGTGTTGGTGTAGGTCTACTTAGTAAATAAGAGTAAAACTGATTCTTACTCCTTTAATATAAAAAATGCACATAAATAGAAGCTCTAGTTCTTTCTTCCTGTATCCTAGTGGCTTATTCTTATATACTGATATACTCACCCCTTTTTGAACAAAGGCTGCCAGGTGACCCTTTGTTCCTTCTGTACTTGTTTTATTTGGTTAGCCCACAGATTAGTCTACTTTTCTTCTATAACTAAATAAAATGTTCTTAAAATTTCCAGACTGAGCACTGATCTGTTTGTTTATTAAGTTCTCACTGCACAGTATGCCCTGGGGAGTTGAATATTCTGGGCTATATAAAATTAGAAAAGCTATCGTTACCTCTCTAGGGTCAGAGAGTTGACAAAAATTAAAATGTTAATAAATAATGAAGAAAAGATTTGCTAAATTACATCTTTTTAGAAGTGTTTTCATTGTGTATGTTTTTCCTTTTCTCCTTTCCCTTTTCTTTTCCCTTTTTCCCTTTCCCTTTCTTTTTGCTTTGAAGGAGATAATTTCCCCCTTATCTGTAAGTAACTTAAATATAAAATGTTAGAAGCCCCTACTTTCAGTTGTGCAGTTTTATAAAGTTACATTTCCTATTATAACCAGCTAAGTTTTCCAACTTTGTTTATGGTGTATGTTTTTCATAATTGCTAAATTTTTTAAATCCATAAGTGTTTATTATTTTTTTCTAGGTTGCTATAAAAATAATTGACAAAACTCAATTGAACCCAACAAGTCTACAAAAGGTAAGATTGGGGTAATATCCAGTATTTTAAAAATGACTGTCAGTGCTAGTTACCATCTAATTTGTCCCTTAAATACCTTAGTTGTTACTTTTATTTATTTATTATGTTCAGTGCTATAAAGTTCCCTGTTCAAATGAATACAACTTAAATGTAGTATTTTATCAAAGTAATTTGGTTTTCTTTACTTGAAGGTCATGATTTTTAAATGTTCTCAATGTTATACATAAAGTAAAAACTGTACTTACCTTATAATTTTAATTGACATATACCTCTTAATTGAATACGCTAAATATTAACTAGAATAGAGTTTTAAAATACAATACAATATAAAAATATTTTCATGTAATTGGTATTGTGCAGATTTCTATACTTTCCTTATGGCTAATGCTAAAATCTTTCAAGTCAGCACTTTTGGCTTTTTAAACTCTTATCATGCCATGTCTGATTAAGATGTGATGACTATTTAATAGGGAAATGTAAAAGTAAAACTGAATGAAAGTGAAAAACCATGTTTGTAAAGCTTTATTGCTATTTGTATCATGTAACTTACATCAGAAGGTCTCTGTCCTGGGCAGATTTTGAAATTCCTAATGCCTAGACCAGAGTAGAGATTGAATTGCTTACGTAGGGCCTGGGCATAGGTAATTTCATTGGTGTATCAATGAATGATTAATGATTTTCAAGATAAAATTCCTCTAGTTCTTTTTAGTTTTGCAAAGCCTTTTTTTTTTTTCCTTTGAGACAGAGTCTTCCTCTGTCACCCCAGCTAGAGTGCAGTGGTGTGATAATAGCTCAGGGCAACCTCAACCTTCTAGGCTCGCAGGATCCTCCTGCCTCAGCCTCCTTAGTAGCTGGGATTACAGATACTACCATGACGCTAATTTTCTATTTTTAGTAGAGTGGGGTCTCGTTCTTGTGTGGGCTGGTCTTCAACAGTTCTCCTACCTCAGCCTCCTAGAGTGCTAGGATTACAGGCATGAGCCACTGTACCTGGCTTGTAAAGCCTTTTTACATATTTCATTTGATGTCTAACTTTGGCTTATAGTAGTTAGGGAGCACAGAGACTGAACTAGGGATAGGAAGTCCTAAATTTAAGTCCTGGCCCTGCCACATAGCTGAATGTCTAATTTGACCTTGAGGAAAACACTTAACTTTTCTGGAGCTTGGGTTTTTTGTCTTTAGAATGGAGAATATTTCATCTTCTCATGATGGGTGTGAGTGCATATAAAAGAGCTTTGTACACTGTACAGTTGTAAGATACTCTGATAAGCATAATTCTCTATATACATTACTAATATATTCCTAATGGTTATTTATGTCCTGATAATTTTTTTGAGATAGTCTCACTTTGTCACCCTTGGGAGAGTGCTATGGCGTCATTGCTCACAGCAACCTCAAACTCTTGGGGCTCCGCTCAGCGCCTGTAGCACAGTGGTTACAGCGCCGGCCACATGCACTGAGGCTGGTAGGTTCGAACTTGGCCCGGGCCAGGTAAATAACAATGACAACTGCAACAACAACAAAAAAGATAGCTGGGCATGTGGTGGATGCCTGTAGTCCCAGCTACTTTGGAGGCTGAGGCAAGAGAATCTCTTAAGCCCAAGAGTTTGAGGTTGCTGTGATCTGTGATGCCACAGCAGTCTACCGAGGGTGATATAGTGAGACCCTATCTCAAAACAAAACACTCTTGGGGCTCAAGTGATCCTGTTGCCTCAGCCTCCCCAGTAGCTGGACTACAGGCACTCGCCACACCGCCTAGCTACTTTATTTTAGAGATAGGGTCTCACTCTTGCTCAGGCTGGTCTTGAACTACTGAGCTCAGGCATCCACCTTGCCTGGGCCTCCCAAAGTGCTAGGATCACAGGAGTATGTCCTGATAATCTTGAAGCCTTGTTCTTGTTTTATGTGTGGGAAGTGAGGAGGGAGGTACAGTTTATCTTGCGCTAAAAATGTATTTAAACAAGATAATTCTTTATGATCTGCAGTCTGTATTAGACCTTGAGGCCCTGAGCAGATATAAAAATTTCAGTCCTTTGCCCTGAAGAGTAAATTTTACCCATTTCCTTAAACTTTCATTTCTTCTTATATCTAAGGACTCATACTAATAAATGTTACTAAAATTTATTCAGAACTAAAACAAACATATAAAGAATGTCATTGAGGACTCTAATTCAGTATTCAGTGATGTTACAAATCTAACACTATTTATATGTACCTGGATATAACACTATTTATATGTACCTGGATATAGATGTTACAAATCTAACACTATTTTTATGTACCTGGATATAATTGGAATTCTAGCTGTTTTCTAGGAAAAATTTCATCCTTGTATTGTGTCAAGGTGGCTGTAATTTTCTCTTCTTTTTTGCTTGCTTGCTTTGTTTTTTCCATTATTTTTGTTTGTAGTTTTTAATGGCTGCTGTTCTTATTATTATGAGAAATTGCTATTTGTCTCATCATTACCAATTTAGTACATGGTAGATTGTCTGGTTAGCCTGATAGTGTGATTCTGCATATTTGCATCAGCATTAATTTTGGTTTATAATCATCTAATAGCTAAAACTTTAAGATTTGTGGTATAGTTCAAGAATGAACCATCTACAGACTTACCGATCTCTCCAAGATAAATAACTTGATAAGTATATTATTTTCAGTTAATAAAGCATTGTTTAAAACTGTGTAAGTTCCTGTTCTTACGATGTAAATTGGAAGCATTCCATGTACATTTCTTACAGATTCTTTTTCACTGAGTTCTTTTTCCATGGAAAAATGGCAACACGGTATAGAGAACAGGCAACTTTGGCAGCTTCATTTGGAATAGTCATTTTTGTAGCCTTTTTTTTCTTTTTAAAGCATCATTCACAATTGTCTTATATCATACTTGCATCAGGAACACTTTTCTTTAGATAGTGATATAAAGCCTTAAAGCTATAGAAGCTAACATTCACTTAAAGGAACATTCTGTCATCAGTAACATGCAGTCTGCTTTTACTGCTGCTACCATAAAAGATGGACTGGCTAATTTAGGCAGTATTTGAACACATTTGTTAAAATAGTGTCAATTTAACAGTATTTAGGTTTGCACATTGGGATATGTACTTTTATTAAATGTTCATAAGTAAACCTGAGTTGATTGCATATTTGCAGATTGTTATTATTTTCAAAGATGAATCTCTTCATTTTTCCTTTGTAATTTTCTGTTCATTAAGTTAATAAATGTTAGATTCTGATTAGGGATTTGTTTTTTGCCATTGTTTTTATACTCTTTAACTTTTTTTTTTTTTTTTAAAGAGATGGTGTCTGGCTCTGTTGCCCAGGCCAGACTTAAACTGGGCTAGTTCTCCCTCCTTAGCCACTGTACCCAGATAC
>NW_003852544.1:1927147-1937548 GCF_000181295.1 Otolemur garnettii
AAAAAAAAAAAAAAAAAAAGAAGGGAGCATGGTTCCTGTTTAGAAATATTAGAATTTAAGACATGCCAGTATACCAAGTATAACCTAACTACAGTTACTAATGTTTTTCAGTCCTGGATGTAGACTGACTGTTAACATAAAGAAGGAAGTGGTAGTAACGGTGAGGAGCATGGTGACACTAGACTGCATGGATTCAAATAGAAGTTTCAACCCTGCCTAGCTGTGTGATGAATCACTGAACTTTCCTGTGTCTTAGTTTTCCCATGTGTAAAATGGAAATTATATTAGTAACTTGTAAGGATTATAGTGAGAAATAAGTTAACATGTTAAAGCACTTTTTTTTATTTTTTATTTTATTTATTTATTTATTTTTTTGAGACAGGAGCCTCAAGCTTTCCCCCTGGGTAGAGTGCCATGGCATTTCAGCTCACAGCAACCTCCAACTCCTGGGCTCAAGCGATTCTCCTGCCTCTGCCTCCCAAGTAGCTGGGACCACAGGCGCCCGCCACAACGCCTGGCTATTTTTTGGTTACAGCGTCATTGTTGTTTGGGGGACCCAGGCTGGATTTGAACCCGCCACCTTGGATGTACGTGGCTGGCGCCTTAGCCACTTGAGCCACAGGCACCGAGCCCATGTTAAAGCACTTAAGAGTGATGGCTCACACCTTGGTTGGAAAGATTACTTAAGGCCAGGAGTTCATGACTGCCCTGGGTAACATGCCAAGACACTGTCTCTATAGCAATTTAAAAAAAAATAGCTCAGCTGGTGTGAGGCTGGTGATGCTCCCCTGGAATCCCAGCTACTCGGGGAGGCTGAGGTGAAAGGACCACTTCAGCTGAGGAGTTGGAGGCTATGATTATGCCACTATACTCCAGCCTGGGTAACAGAGTGAGACTCTGTCTTTAAAAGCAACAACAACAACAAAATCCAGATAAAATAAATAAAAGTACTTATAAGAGGTTAAAGTAAAACCTGGCACTGGGCAGGACTCTGCATTTACTATTATTATTGCTAAATAGTTTTCTTGTTTGGGGATGTGGAGAATGTGTTTTGTTTGTTTAAATCTCCACCCTGCCAGCCCCCACCCCTGCCTCCAAACACACACACAGGAAATAAGTGAAGTTTAAGAACTGAATGGTAGATTCTGGCTAGGTCTCTTTTGTAGGTCTTAATTATAGGAAATTACTTCTGAAAGTAACTGCTAATATTTATGCAGTTAGTATATGTTGAGCACTATTATAAGAGTTTTACCTGTATTAACTCATTTAATCATTACTACTTCATGAGGTAAATTCTATTCTTAAGGAAAGGGAGCCAAGAAGAATGAGTAACCTGCTCAAGGTCCCCTAAGTCATAAGTGAAGGATACTTGGTTGGTCATCCTATTAGGTATATTTGAGCTTAGTGTCAGTGACTCCCTAAAAATAACATGTTTTTCATAGTTCATAATTCAGATGGTAGAGAATGTGTGGCAAGCAGTGTGCTGCTAGGATCATTATTGCATATTAACATAGGAATCTGTAGTTACTAGATTGTGCCTCCTATGTTTTTACACTTATACAGGTTTGACTTCAGATACCTGCTGTGGGTCAGGCACTGTTCTATGCGCTGTAGATCAATATTGAATCAAATAAAATTCTGCTTTCATGTAATTGACGTATTGGTAGGGAACAATAATGAACAAATACATCATGTCAGTGCAATGAAGAAAAATAAAGCAGGGTGTATTAACTGTATTTTCTTATTTTCTAATAAGTCTTGATGTTCTGGCCATCTGAGGCCTTCCTGGTCCCTCTCAGGGTGAGCTAATTCTTAAGAGATAACAGACTATTTCCCTGTGAGAATGCCTTTCAGATTCAAAACAGCAAATTTAGTGTCCTACTGCAAATGACCTTCTCTATCTGGTTCTTAAATTCCAGGAATTTCTCTGCCCTCCTCACCCTGGGGATCAGGTACTAGAGACAACACCTGTAAAGTAGTGTTTTCAACCATTTTTATCTCACAGCACACTTGAACCTATAGTTAACGTCTACAGTACACTTGAATTATGTTGATCAAAAAACAGAGTACAAAAAAGAATATACTTTGCTTTAAACTGCTTTTGAAAATAATTAATGATCTTTAAAAATTTTAGTGGAACAACTAAGATCCTCTCACAGCACATCAGTGTGCTGTAGTATACTGGAAATCACTGCTCTAGAGCTTACTGAAATTATTTAAGCAAGTCAATCCTAAGCCTCCTTATCATGCCATGACTTTCCCATGGAAATCATGATAGAGGCTTTGCCTGTGTTTTCCCCTCCTTCAACCCCTAACCCACATTCGTGCTTCTCTGTGTGGCCCTGTATAGTGTGGCAGGTCTTCTCTTAGGAACTGTGAGTAACAAGCTATTATTTCAGTGGCAGTCATCTCATGATATGTTAGCCTCACTATACCTGAATGATAATAAAACTTATATTTTAAAACACAGGGTGAAGAGATAGTATTGCAAAGAAGGCATCAATTCCAAATGAGAAGTAGGGACATCCTCTTAGTAAGTCATTTAAGAAGCATCCATTTCCTTCTGAACCAAGCTTTGCAATGTCTCTAATGAGTCAGATTAAGTGCTATTGACTTTGGGCCAACCCATGTTGTGTGCAGTAGAATTTTACCCAGGCCTTGAAGGATCTAAAGCAGTGGTTTTCAGCCTTCTTAATGTCACAAGCCTTTGATACAGTTCCTGTGGGTCGCAACCTACAGGTTGAGAACCGCTGATCTAAAGAGTTTTCAAGTTTCCCAGTGAAAGGAGAAGAAATCTCAGCTACTCTGGAGGCTTACTTAGGAGAATCCCATGAGCTCAGGAGTTTGAGGCTACAGTGAGATACGATGATGCTATTGCACTCCATCCTTGGTAATGGAAGCTTAACCCCCCCCCCCCCGAAACAAAACCTCCCCTAGAGGCAGGGGAGAGAGAGAGAAAGAAAATTGGTAATCTTGACCCAGTAATAAAGCTGCCTTTTTTTTTTTTTTTCTCATTTGGGAGACAGAGTCTCACTCTGTTACCTGGGCTAGAGTGCCGTAGTATCATCATAGCTCCTTGCTGCACCCTCCAGTTCTTGGGCTGAAGAGATTACCCTACCTCTGTTTTCCAAGTAGCTGGAAGTGTAGGTCCACATCACCATGATAGACTAATGTTTCTTTATTATGATTATTACTTTTTAGTTTTTGTAGACACCAGGTCTTGCTGTTGCCCAGGCTAGTCTTGAACTCCTGGCTGCAAGTGATCCTCCCGCCTTAGCCTCCTAAAGAGGTTATAGGGGTTATAGGTGTGAGCCACTACACCTGGCCAGTAAGGCATTTTCTGAGTAAGATTCATCTGCCATCTTAAAATCAGATTTTTAAAATAAGACAGAAAAGAAATCCCTGTGTTTTTAAAAGTTAATCAGGTTCACTGAAGAAAAATATACAAATATGCAAAATATCAGTAGGTTGCCAGATGTTTATTTAAAGCATTATCTGTAGAATCCTGATGAAATCTTAACTTACCCACCACAGTCAGCTTGCTGACTTTCCTTCCCCCCTTCCCTCCATCCTTTTCTTCCCTCCTCAAATAACAGTTCATTCCATAAAATAAAATAAATGTTCCAGTGAGCTGAGCAGAAAAGTTTGGCTTTAGAGACAGAGAAGGGCTGGAAAAAGTAGAAGCAAAAAACAGAATTTATTAGTACTTTTGAAGTTATCTTTTGTATGGCAATGGAAGGGAATCATAACAGTAGAAAAATAACCTGATTAATATCAAGTTACTTTTAGCTGCTTTTCTATGTATGAGGATTAAAGTGGAAGGAACTTGTCTGTTTGGGAAATTGGCTGTTATTTTTCTGCTATTTTCTTTGAAGGTCAGATAACAACTTAATTTTAGAATTGAGGATGTGGAACTTTAGCATGAGTGACTTCATTTTGGTCTATAGTCTGTTCTTTTGGGGGCTAAAGCAGAGGGCCTATCCTTTTTATTTAATGATTCTCCCATTTTGATCAGGCTCTGACCTGGGTGAGTGTAACTGAAACCTAGGGCATTAGCACTACTCTGTTACCATCACTTTGGATTTCTGGTCTCAGCATGCCTGTTATGGGTTAGGGTATTCTCCTTATCATGCATTTCTTTTCAGTTTTTATTGTTCTAGCCAGAAAGAGACCATTATGAGACTGTTATGACCATTAGAAGGATAATAACGAGAGTTTGGAGTATGCTCCTTAGGTAGGGTCTCCATGAACTGAACCAGTTAAAATCAAATAGCCAGACCAGGAGTCTACCCATTTTAAGTAACTTGTCTGCTCTACCATACCTGGTATGTTTTTCTATGGACAACAAGAAGTGTCGTCAACTACACAGATTCTTTCCTGTTCAGTTCACAGATAATCTAGCATCCCATGACTGGTGTAAACTGTGTTAGCCTCACTAACCTGAATGATAATAAAACTTATATTTTAAAGCATAGGGTGAAGAGATAGTATTGCAAAGAACGTGTCAATTCCAAATGAGAAGTAGGGGCATCTGCTTAGTAATTCATTTAAGAAGCATCCAATTCCTTCTGCACCAAGCTTTGCAATGTCTCTAATGAGTCAGATTAAGTGCTATTGACTTTGGGCCAAACCATGTTGTGTGCAGTAGAATTTTACCTAGGCCTTGAAGGATCTAAAGCGATGGTTCTCAACCTTCCTAATGCCGCAACCCTTTAATACAGTGATTGCAAATTACCCACAGAAGCTACCGATTGTAAAATTTTATCTGCAGCATTATACTGCCAAGTGAAAGAGGTGGGCATAAATACATAAAGAAAAATTAACAGGGATAAGAATCTTACTGTGCTAGGGGCTCTTATTCTGACACTTTGGGGGAAAAGTTGCCCTTAGCATGAAGTAAGCAACTTTGTGTACTGATTTGTAGGATGTGATGTTATGTGATTTTATTTATTTATTTGAGACATTCAGTGTCTTGCTCTTTGGGTAGAGCACAGTGGTGTCATCTTAGCTCACTGCAACCTCAGACTCTGAGTAGCTGGGACTACAGGCATAGGCCTCCACGCTGGGCTAATTTTTTTGTTTGACAGGGTCTCACTTTTGCTCAGGCTGGTCTCGAACTCCAGAGTTCAAGCGATCCCCCGCCTCTCCTTCCCAGAGTGCTAGGATTATAGGTGTGAGCCCACTGCACCCAGCCTTATTTAAAATTTTTAAAAAATCTGCTTCATTATAATAATCAGCTAAATCTAAGCATGTTCTAAGAAGTGAATTATTAATTTTTATTAAATACTACATACAAAAGAATATTCCATGTTTAGAGTATACATACATATAAAGTGAACAACTATATACCTACCATTTGGTTCAAGAACTAGTTCTTCAGCAGTACCTCAAAATCAGTTCCATGTTGTATTCCTCCCCAGTCTGATTCCCTTTTCTCATTTCCCACCTACCAGGTAACCATTAAGAAGGATTGTTCTTATTTTCATGCTTGCCTTTTATCACTTTACCACATATGGGTCATCAATATAATGTTTGAAACATTATATAAATGGAATCATACTATATTTATTCTTTTCCTATTTGCTTTTGCTTTCTTTTGCCCAAATTCTGTTTCATGTTGATGTATTTAGTTGTAATTCACTTTCGCCAGTGTGTCCATTTTCAGGATTATATACTATCCCATATGTGAATATGCCACCATTTATTTATTCACTCTCTAGTTCAGGGGCATTTGGATTGTTTGCTTATAGCTATTTGTATTACAAGCATGGCTCTGTGAATTATTCTGTATGTGTCCTGGTGCGCCTATGAAGAGTTTCTTAACATATATACTCAGTAGTGGAATTCTTGCTTTTTTATTTTTTGAGACAGAGTCTTACTCTGTCACCCTGGGTTGAGTGCTGTGGCATCATAGGTCACAGTAACCTCAAACTCTTGGGCATAAGTGATTCTCTTGCTTCATCCTCCTGAGTAGTTGGGATTATAGGCGTGCATCGTGACACCTAATTAATTTTTCTATTATTATTATTTTTTAGTAGAGACAGGGTCTCAGTCTTGCCGAAGTTTGTCTTGAACTCCTGGGCTTTAGTGATCCTTTAGCCCCTGCCTCCCAGAGTGCTAGGATTACAGGCATGAGCCACTGTGCTTGGCCTTAGTAGGGGAATTCTTAGATCACAGGATATGCACATCCTCATTCATTGGAGAAGGCCATTTGTTTTCAAAGCAGTTACGCTAAATTTTCTTTCTACCAGTAACATATAAGAGGATATGCAAATAATATATCCTCATCAGAATTTGATCATCTCTAATTTTTAACTTCTTGCCATCAATCTGCTGAACATAAAAATGATAATCTTACTGTGGTTTTAATGTAACATTTCACTGATTACCCGTGAGGTAACGCTTTTTTTTATATTTCTATTTGCTTTTATGTCTTCTGTGATGTGCTTGTTCAAGTCTTCAGTTTCTAGTGGATTTTTTTCCTTAATAATTTTAGGACATTACTATATATTCTGGATTCTATCATATGTGGCACATCTTTTCTATTTGATGGTTTATCTTTTCACTTATTTTTTCCTATTCAAGATGGGTTCTTGCTTGGTCACCCAGCCTGCAGTGCCATGGTGCCATCGTAATTCACTGTGGCCTTGAACTCCTAGGCTCAAGTGATTCTCCTATCTCAGCCTCCCAGGTAGCTAGGACTGCAGGTGTATGCCACCATGCCTGGCTAATTACTTCTTTAAATTTTTTATAGAGATGGGGGATCATTTCACTATGTTGTCTAGGCTGGTCTTAAACTCATGGGCTCAAGCCATCTTCCTTCCCTCAGCTCCCCACCATGGTGAGATTACAGGTGGCTACCTCACCCAGCCTCTTTCACTCTCTTGATGTTGTCTTTGGATAAATAGCAGAGGTTCCTAATTTTAATGCCACCGAATTTTGAAATCTTATATGGTTTGTACTTTTGTGACTTCTCTAAAACATTACTTTCTACCTGGGATCATGAAGATACTACTCTGTTTTGTCCTCAAATTTTTATATTCTTTAAACTACCAGGAAGTAGGGATTCAGTTTTATCTTTTCAGTGATAGAACATCAAATGATAACCCAAACCCCAAAATATGTAACAGGTAAAAATCTGAGCTAAAGTTAATAGAAATATGAGAATGATAGAGAAGACTTTTCTAACTTTTTTTTCTTAGCCCATGCAGTAAGTATTCTAGTCTATAATGACTACAAGGTAAATGAATTTCCTCAGAGTTGGTCTATACGTACTTGTGGAACTATAAGCAGTAGTAGTCCTTGTTAATAAGATTAATAAGTTTGGCCAATGAATCTTTCCAGGCTGCAATTTCTGAATATAGAGCAATAAACATAGAATGAAACAGAACCCACAAAAATGTGGAGCTTAAAACATATGGAATTCTTGTAAAAGAGAAAACACAAACGAAAATCATAGTATATATAGAAATTAACACTAATAAACTTTGTATGAGAATATATATAATACTACTTTTTGGTGCTCCAGGAAATTTGCAGTGTTAAACTTATTAAAAATAATGGCAATGAATGCATTAAATATTAAACTAAGAAACTAGAAAAGGGAAAAAATGAATCTCAGAAATAAATGGTAGTGTAAGGAATTAATAAAGTTAAGGGCAGAGATTAATGAATTTGAAAAACAATAGAAATAATAGATTAAAAAAACTTTGGAAGGGAGGCAGTAAAACTAGAAAAACTGCTAGTTGTTAATCAGGAAGAAAAGGGGAAGAAAGACAAAATGTGAGAACAGGGGGGAATACCACATAGAGAAGAATTTAAACTATTATAAGGGAAATTTTTGCATAATATGCAAATAAATTAGAATAACCAAATAAATGGATAATTTGCTAGGAAAACATAAGTTATCAAAATTAAGTCCAGCAAAGAATCTGTGGGCCGGCTCCTGTGGCTTAAAGGAGTAGGGCACTGGCCCCACATGCCGGAGGTGGCAGGTTCAAACCAGCCCCAGCCAAAAAAAAAAAGTGTTACAAAGAAGGGTAGTCACCCACCCTAGACTGCTAGCCTAGAATTTCATAACCAAATTCTTTAAGATCTACTGTGAATAGGTAATTACTACTACTTCTGTTGGGTTTTTCCAGAATGTAAGAAAGAAGGAAAACTTACAAATTCTTTGAAATAGGGAAAATAACTAACTATAGTTCAATCTTACATGTAATATCAGTTTTGAAATTAGGAATTAAAAAGTTAGCACATAAGACTTCATGTTAACTACTGATACGATACATTTATCTTTGTTCCCCTCAATATTCACTAAACGATGGTGAAAGAATTAAAAGGGGAAGGAAAAGGAAGCCAGGAACTGGGTGTTGAGGCATTCTCAGGACCAGAGTTCCAGAGAAGGAAGAAATATTCTGAAGTGGCAGGGGAAGCAGTCAATAAGACTTAGAACACTGGAGAATGAATCATCTTTAAAATAAGTTACCTTTTTGGAAGAGGAGAGAAATTCAGAACTTTGACTGTAATTAAAGGAAGCCTAGGAGATATCAGGGCTGTGCATTGGGATCACCACACCCCCCCCCACTATAATTTGCATATGTGTACAAATACACATATAAGCATGTTTACAATAACCAAAAATATAGCAAAGACATACATGATATTAGTAAAATTCTGGTTAAATACATTTCACTATGTGCACTCATGCTGTATGTCCCCACATCTGTTTATGACTTTTCCTGGGTAGGAGAGGTAACTGCTTTTGGATTGTGTTAAACAAATGGCCTATTAATTATGTCAGTTGTTACCTCTCCAGTTCCCTTTTTTATTTTAAATTCAGGATGGTTCCAAGACAGATTAGAATTTTTTTTTTTTGAGACAGAGTCTCATGTGGTCACCCTTGGTAGGATGCTGTGGTGTCTTAGCTCCCAGTAATTTCAAACTCTTGGGCTCAGGTGATTCTCTTGCCTCAGTCTCCCAAGTAGCTGGGACTACAGGTGCCCACCACAACATCCAGCTATATTTTTAGAGATGGGGTCTCACTCTGGCTCAGGCTGGTGTTGAACCTGTGAGCTCAGGCAGTCTACCTGCCTCGGCCTCCCAAGTGCTGGGATTACAGATGTGAGCCACCACACCTGGTGAAATTAGAATCTGTTTACCTACCTCCATCAATTTTACCTTCCTGTGTTGGCTTTCCTGTATGCTCCACTTGAAACATATTTCCTGGAAGGAAGTCTTGTTTGCCTTTCTCACCCCTTGGACTCCTTCAACCTGTGTAATGGGAAGAAACAGTAAATTCTCTTCTCATCCAGAGAAAATGATGGAAATATGGCAACTTTTAGCTATATTTCCTTTTCTTAGGAATTTCCTTTTTAAAAGCCAAGAAATTTTCCTGCCCTTTTTGCAACCAGTAGCATCAGTTTCTGTGTGTCCTTCCAGAGGTATTTTACTTATGGAGAAGCAAATAGATATATTTTTCCTCTTTTGTCTTCTCTCTTTTTTTTTTTTTTTTAAATTTCAAGACAAGGTCTTGTCATTTGGGCTGCAGTATAGTGCAGTGGTGCTGTCACAGTTTACTATAGCCTTCAACTCCTGTGCTCAAGTGATTATCCCACCTCAGCCTCCCAAGTGGCATGTGCCACCATCAGGCTGGTTTTGTTTTGTTTTGCTTTTTTGGAGACAGAATCTTGTTATGTTGTCCAGTTTGTTTCTCAAATTTGTGACTTCTTGATGTTCTCTTACTTCAGCCTCCCAAAGTACTAGGATTACAGGCATGAGCCACTGTGTCTTGCCTTATTTCTCTCTTTTATAGTACAAATGTACTTTCCTGAAAATTCCTTCCACATGAACTTTATGGAGGTTTGTCAACTTCTCTCTTGGTTTTATCTGATGCGTTCTCTGTTCAGCAGAGGTGCTGTGGCTAGTGAGACAAAGCAATGATAAGGACTTGGCTACCTGGCCTGTGCTTCTGTTTTATACCTACATATCTGGAGAAGGTAGCCTAAGCACTTTGGTCATGAGAATTTAGACCAGTTTTATGTGTAATCCCTCACGATCTCTTTTATGTGCTCATTTTCATATTTATTGGTAAAATTGTCATTTTTCAAAGACAATAAATATCTGCACACTTCAGGTCCTAGCTATTGGAGCATTTTTTATTTATTTTTTTACTCTTCTGAAATTTCTCTATGTGTGTTTTTTTAAAGCTAGTATCTGAAAGGGGAATATGGAAAAATAAGTTGAATTAAGATAGTAGAGGCTGGGTGTGGTGGCTCATCATGCCTGTAATCCCAATAGAGGCAGGCAGGAGGATGCCAGGAGGCCAGGAGTTTAAGGTTCAGTGAGCTGTGATTACACCCTGCACTCTAGCCTGGTGATAGAGCAAGGTCTTCAAAAAAAAAA
>NW_003852544.1:1939506-1949309 GCF_000181295.1 Otolemur garnettii
GCCCGGCTATTTTTTGGTTGCAGCCATCATTGTAGTTTGGCGGGTCCGGGCTGGGGATTCGAACCTGCCACCTTAGGTGTACATGGCTGGCGCCTTAGCCAGTTGAGCTATAGGCGCCGAGCCTCATAATTTTCTTAATAGAGGTTGTTCACCTCTTTTGTTAGGTATATTCCTAGATATTTCTTTTTCTTTGAAGCTATGGTGAAGGGAGTTGTGTCCTTAATTAGCCTCTCATCTTGAATGTTATTGCCGTATACAAAGGCTACTGACTTGTGGTCATTGATTTTATATCCTGAGACATTATTTTTTGATGACTTCTAGGAGTCTTGTGGTTGAGTTTTGGGGGTTCTTTAAGTATAAGATCAAATTGTCAGCAAAGAGGGAGAGTTTGACCTCCTCTGCTCCCATTTGGATGTCCTTTATTTCCTTGTCTTGCCTAATTGTATTGTCTAGAACTTCCAGCACTATGTTGAATAGTTATGGTGACAGAGGACAACCTTGTCTGGTTCCAGTTCTAAGAGGAAAAGCTTTCAGTTTTACTCCATTCAGTAAAATGTTAGCTGTGGGTTTGTCATAGATAGCTTCGATCAGTCTCAGAAATGTGCCACTTATGCCTATACTCTTCAGTGTTCTAATTAGAAAAGGATGCTGGATTTTATCGAATGCTTTTTCTGCATCTATTCAGAGGATCATATGGTCTTTGTTTTTGCTTCTGTTAAGACAGTGGATAACGTTTATGGACTTGTGTATGTTAAACCAGCCTTGCATTCCTGGAGTGAAACCTACTTGATCATGATACATGATTTTTTGGATGATAAGCTATAATCTGTTGGCTAGGATTTTGTTGAGAGTTTTTGTATCTGTATTCATTAGTGAAATTAGTCAGAAATTCTCATTTTTAGTTGGGTCTTTTCCTGGTTTTCGTATCAGGGTGATTTTTGCTTCATGGAATGTGTTGGGGAAGATTCCTTTGTCCGCACTATTTTTGGAATAATTTCTGCAGTATGGGAAGAAGCTCTTCCTTGAAGGTTTGATAGAATTCTGTTGTGAAGCCATCTGGACCAGGGCATTTTTTTTTTTTTTTTGGAAGTTTTTATTGTTTCCTTCATCTCAGTGTTTGAAATTGGTCTGTTCAGGAGCTCTTTTTCTTCTTGGCTAAGTCTAGAGAGAGGGTGTGATTCTAAATATTCATCCATTTTCTTCACATTGTCAAATTTCTGGGCATAGAGTTCTGGTAGTATTCATAGATGATCTCTTGTATCTTTGTGGCATCAGTTGTTATTTCCCATTTATCACTTCTGGTTAAGGTTACTAGAGAGTTTACTTTTCTATTTTAGTTAGTCTGGCCAAAAGTTTATCTATTTTATTTAGTTTTTTCAAAAAACTGACTCCTTCTTTCATTAGTTTTCTGAATGATTGTTTTCAATTTCATTGATCTCTGATTTAATTTTGGATATTTCTTTTCTTCTGCTGGGTTTAGGCTTAGATTATTCTTTTTCCAATTCCATAAGATGGCTTGTGAGTTTGTTGATGCGCTTTCTTTCTGTTTTTCAAATGTAGGCATCTAAAGTGATAAATTTTCCTCTCAAAACTGCTTTTGCAGTATCCTACAGGTTTTGGTAGCTTGTGTCTTCATTGTTGTTGTGCGCAAGGAAGTTAATGATTTCCCCTTTTATTTCTTCCTGCATCTAACTGTCATTCAACAGAAGGTTGTTTAATTTCCATGCTTTTGTGTGGGGTTGAACGTTTTTGTTGGAGTTGAGCTCCACTTTTAGTGCCTTGTAGTCTGAGAAGGTACAAGGTAAAATTTCAGTTCTTTTGATTCTGTTGAGGTTTGTTTTGTGTCCTCGGATATGATCAATTTTGGAGAATGTTCCATGGGGCGAAGAGAAGAATGTATATTCTTTATCTTTGGGATGGAGTGTGCTATCTGCATCTATCAAGCACCATTGTTCTAGGGTCTCATTTAAGTCCCTTATATCTTTGTTTAATTTCTGTTTAGAGGATCTGTCCAACTCTGTAAGAGGAGTGTTAAAGTCCCTTGTTATGGTATTATAGGATATCATATTGAGTAATGTCTGTTTCAAGAATCTGGGAGCATTTCAATTGGGTGCATAAATAGAATTGAAATGTCTTCTTGTTGGGACCATCTTTGTCTTTTTTGACTTTAGTTGCTTTAAATCCACATGTATCTGAAAATAAGATTGCAACTCCTCTTTTCTTCTGAATTACTTTTGCCTGAAAAATTGTCTTTCAGCCCTTAACTTGGAGTTTTAATTTGTCTTTTGAAGCTAGGTGTGTTTCCTGCAGATAGCAAATGGATGGTTTGTGTTTTTTAATCCAGTCACCCAATCTGTGCCTCTTCAGTGGGGAATTCAAGCCATTAACATTTATTGAGATAATTGATGAGTGTGGTAGTGTTCTATTCATCTTATTTTGTGAGAATCTATTGTTTACTTTTATCTTTTGCATCATTATGGAAGTTAGGTTCTGTCCTTTAATTTCTGAGTCCTCACTTTGCTGTTGATTCATTGTGATGGTCAATGTGTAGAATGGGTTGAAGTATTTTCTGTAGAGCTGTTTTCTTGTTGTGGTGAATTTCCTCAATGTTTGTACATCAGTAAATGATTTAATTTCTCCATCAATGTTAAAGCTTAGCTTAGCAGGATATAGAATTCTGGGCTGGAAATTGTTCTGTTTAAGTAGATTAAAGGTAGATGACCATTTTCTTATTGCTTGAAAAGTTTCATTAGAGTCACTGCAGTCACTCTGATGGATATAGAATTCTGGGCTGGAAATTGTTCTGTTTAAGTAGATTAAAGGTAGATGACCATTTTCTTCTTGCTTGAAAAGTTTCTTTAGAGTTTCTGCAGTCACTCTGATGGATTTGCTCCTGTAGGTCAATTGGCACGTACTCCTGGCAGCTTGAAGAATCTTTTCTTTTGTATTGACTTTGGACAGGTTCCTCACAATGTGTCTTGGAGAAGCCCTGTTAGAGTTGAGGCGACCTGGGTCTGATATTTCTCTGAAAGGAGTGTGTCAGAATCTTTGATGATATTTGGGAAATTTTCATTTATAATATTCTCTAGTATGGCTTCCATTCCCCTGGGGCATTCTTCTTCCCCTTCTAGGATACCTATAACTTGTATGTTTGAACATTTCATAAAGTCCCATAATTCTGTCAGTGAACGTTCAGCTTTCTCTCTCTTCTTTTCTGCCTCTTTAACTATCTGAGTTATCTCAAGAACTTTGTCCTCTACCTCTGAGATTCTTTCTTCTGCATGGTCTAATCTGTTGTTGATACTTTCTATTGCATCTTTAAGTTCCCTAATTGACTGCTTCTGTTCCTTCAGTTTTGCTATATCCTTTCTATATTCTTTATATCATTTATCTCTTACCTGATTCTGTTTTTGGATTTCCTTTCGGTTATTTTACAGTTTATCAGCAGTTTCCTTCATTGTTTCCATCATTTCCTTCATTGTTTTCATCATCTGTATTCTCAATTCCCTTTCTGTCCTTTCTAACCTTTATAGGTGGAATCCTCTGCAGTAGCTACCTCACAGTCCCTTGGGGGTTTGCTTTGGACTGGTTTTTCATGTTGCCAGGATTTTTCTGCTGATTCTTCCTCATGAGTGTTTTCTTTTATCTGTTTCCTTGCCTTAATTTTCCTTTCACTTCCTCTTGCTCTTGAAGTTACCCTGCCTCTGGACTAGGGTTTCGATAAGTAAGCTGCCAGTTGGTTTTGATGGAATGAACACATGCAACCACTTGCCAGTTTTCCTCTGCTTTTGTCCTCCTCATGAGGTGCAGAAGTCTCCTGCTGACTTCCTGTTTGCCCAAAGGGATGTTTCTGGGCAGATTTCTGGAGATGCCTGGAAGTCTTCTCTCCCCAGTCTCCCTGGGCCTAGTTGCAAGGAAGCTATTACTAGGCTGCCATCTTGAGAGCCCAAGATCATGGTTTCTTTCAAACAATTATTCCTTTCCAGATTTAACTACCTTCTGCCTTCAGGTTCACGGACTATGAAATCTCACTTTCATTCAAATTGTCAACTGTTGAAAAAGTTTTATGCCAGTGCCCACTTGTTGCTGTGGTCTTTTCTGTAGCAGCAGCTTATAATTTATTGTTTTAGTTGGAAATTTCTAAGGTAGATAAGCGTGGATGTGGGAGTAGACATCTCAGAATCAGAATCCTGACTCCAGCATATACTAGCTGGGGACAAGGTTCTTTACCTGTGGCAGTCTTCCTTCACTGTACATTGAAGATGGTCATATTCACCTGATGGAGTTGTGAAGATTAAGTTAGGTAAGATCATAGTTGTGAAGCAGCTGGTTCTGTGCTTTGGCTACTGCCAGCACTTTCTAACTGTTAGCTTCTTCTTCCCTGTCCTTGTCTAACTTAGCATAGAGTTTATTCACTTGGTCTTACTGCATTCCAGTGCCTGCCTCATATATAATTCTGATAATGGGGTGAACATACTCATATAAACTTATTCCTGACACTGCTCTATTAGGGAGTCTTTGGGTGTTCTTTCTGCCTGCAGAATTAAGCTTCTGCTTGTCATCTGTAGTCTCATTCATCTCTCCTTTGTGGTTTCATCGTGTATTCATGGTGTGTACTCTACTATACTACTCAGGGGCTATCAAACCTTAATGTGGTGTCTGCATTATATTATTTACTGCTGTTTAAAAAATATCCTCCAAAACTTAGCAACTTCCAGAAAAAACATTTATCATCTCACTGTTTCTATGAGTCAGGAATATGAGAGTGACTTAGTTGGGTAGTTCTGACTCGGGCTCTCTCCAAAGGTTTTGTTTGGATGTCAGCCACAGATGCAGTGATCCAGAGTTGTGATTGGGGCTGGCAGGTCCACTGTCCAGTGAGCACACTCACATGGCTATTGCTGAGAGTGCATTTTATCAGCAATTGTGAGCACATGGCCTTAGTACGTTGACAAGTATGCCTGTCCACAGTGGTGCTTGAATGTCCTTATGACCCTTGAGCCTCAACTGACCTGTCAGAGCAAGGAGGGAGCCGTAATGCCTTCTAGGACCTGGTTGATCAGTCTCTGGAGTCTCCACTGTAGATTTTGCTGCATTCTGTTGATTGGGATCAGGCCCCTAAAGTCTAGCCCTCACTCAAAGGAAGAGATATGTTCTGCCTTTCAAGGGGAAGAATTTGTGGACATACTAAACCCCCACACCTGAGGAGCTTTTGAAAAGTAAGATTCTGAAGCCTCATTTAAGATCTGGTGATAGGTAGGACCCAGGAACCTGCAGTTTGCACAGGCACCCTTATGATTCTAATGTAGAGGATTAAAGTCCACACTTGGACACACTGTTCTGGCCAGAGGGTCACTTGGTCTTGGTCTTCCTTAAATACTTCTAATTGGTCACATCTCTCCCATCTTTGCTCACCTACTTAGAGCACTTAGATTCCATTGTCAACTGTAGACATCCTTTTTTAAGTCCAACATAAGTTGAATACCTCTGTGGTGTCCGCTTTCTTAGGTAGAAGTTAGCTCTTCTTCACTCAGATTTCTCTAATAGCCCATCTTTTTCCTGCAGTTGGCTCTAATTCATTTTGTTTCAATTCCACTACATTGCTAGTAGAGATTTAAAATCATTGCCTTCCCTTGACCTGCTCTTCAGCTGTCACTATTATGATAGCTCTGTAACAAGCATTTTGCTGCTTAGGATTTAAAAGCAGTGGTCATTAGAAAGCTGAGGAGCGTGGCTCATACCACACTTCTTGATAGTTACTTATTTCATCAGGCATTTATCAAACAAGTGTGTTCTGTTGTGTTCAGGCTTGGTTTCAGGTATATAGTAGGGAGATAAGCATGTTCCATGTACATGACAAGGTGATAACGAAAGGTGCACAAGAATGTATCATCACAACTTGAAAGACATTCTAGGGAAGAAGTGACCAGATGGCTATGACATAAAACAAAGGAGACCTATAGAGATAACATGCTCCTGGAGATTTTTGCCCAAGACTTTAGAGATAAAAAGGGAGAAGAGATTTAAAGGAACTTTAGTATGCTTTAGTAACTGAAAGGAATTGGGGTGACAGAGCTGATATTGGAGTGTAAGCAGAGGTTATATGGTACAGGGCTGCTGTGTTCAGGGTGTCACTTTAAGTACAGTGTCCTGAGCTATATTGATGTATTCAAATTGGAGGTTTCTAATTTAGAAGTTGTGGAAGTAATTGGGAGATTCACATTATAGCTACCAACTCAACTGTAATGGAAGTCAGAATTTCTGCGATAGCATGATGGAGGAGAGCCAATAAAGAACTCAAGCCTGAATGGTTATCAGGGATGTGGGTGGCTGTCTTCTCTCCTCAGAACATAAAATGTGGGAATGACCACAACAGCAACAAGAAGTATTTATGTTGGAGATAACAACGCTCTTGCCTTTAAAAGTAAGATAGTATTTTAGACAGGTCATAGCTTAGGTATGTTACATCCCACTATTGTCCAAATCCCCTTTGCTGCTGATTCAATTCTAGATAAGATACCGTAGACAAGGACAGGCATAGCAAGAGTCCTATGATCTCTTAACAGCTTCCTTTCCACGTAGCCAGCTGTTCCTCCTCTCCCAAGGCTTTTCCCGGCCCTTGCCTCTTATAGGTTGCAATATCCTAGATCAACTGAGTTCTGAGCAGATTCCCCATAGATAGATAATGAGGCCTTGGGAGATCTTTTTCTATCTTTTCCTGGTTTCCTCTTGTTCACAAGAAGGAAGGTTTAATAAGGTATCCTTTCTAATCCTGAAGTTTTTCTAGGTCATATTAACTCAGGCCACAATATTATGATGCTTCTGAATTTATAACACGTAATTATATAACAATTTGATGTTTCTTTTTATTCTGTGGGATGTTCTGGGCTGGTCTGCTGTTCTTGGTGGGGCAATTCTTCTTAGAGTCTCCCTTGGGTTCACTTGTGTGGCTGTGTTCAGCTGGTTGGCTGACAGTGGCTAGACACAGTTAGGACAGTGAGTCTCTCTTTCTACATACTACCCTTTATTTTCAAAGAGGCTAGACTAGCTTCTTCACATTGTTCTAAGAGAGTAAGCCTCCACAGTGCCTACCATTTTATTCAACCTCTTTTTGCTTTGAATTTGCTATGTCCTATTGGCCAAAGTAAGTCATATAGCCAAATCTAATGTCAGTATGAAAGGGGCATTCCAGAAAAGCATGAACATGTGAGGTATGCCTCATTAAGGTCACTAATATAACAGTTTGTTATAACAGTTTGTCTTAGCCTCCATGCTAAATTACCTATCATCTCCAGTGAGGATTTCCCAAGGTGGTTTTGTTCAAAATATTCTCATGGAATTATTTGGAATTATCAATCTAATATGCTTATAATATAATCCACTTGGGACTGTATAAGTTTGATTCACAAAATTGCGACCCCTGGATAGATAGTGAAACAGACTAAGTTTAATTTAAAAAAATTATTCTTGATGGATTCTAGTCTTATATTTCAAGATAGCAAAATAAAATTCAGAATGCGGTACCCTCTTCGAGACCACTACTGTTTTTCATAAATGGAAGTACTTGATAGTAGTTTATAAAGCTACTGTTGATTTTTATATTAGTCTTAATTTGGAAAAATAAACATTAGTAATTAACTTACCTAAGAGAAAATTTACATTTATATTGCAACAATCTGATATAATGTTTAATAACTTGTATTGGGGGGTTGTTTTTTTTTGTGTGTGTGTTTTGTTTTTTGTTTTTTTTAGCTCTTCAGAGAAGTAAGAATAATGAAGATTTTAAATCATCCAAACATAGGTACTTTCTGCTTTTTAAAATACTTTTGGGTCTAAATGCATTTTTGAAAACATGTCATAAAGCTAAATATATATTTCAGAAATAATAGAGATGTTTTCCCTTGAAATTGTTGATCGTTGATATTAGCTTTTTTGAAATTAATAAAGACAGGTTAAAAGCATTAAGTATTAAACATTTGAATTTAAAGCTTTAATGCAGTAGAAACATCTATAATCATAACTAATTTTATGATATTTTAATACATTAGAAAATATAATTGTATTTCATTAGTAGATAGAAGGGAATTCTAGATAGTCAGAATTAATAATCTTTTCAAAAGTATAATACTTTTTATTTTTTTGAGACAGAGTCTCACTGTCTTGCCCTTAGTAGGGTGCCATGGCGTCACAGCTCATAGCAACCTCAAACTTTTGGGCTTAAGCGATTCTCTTGCCTCAGCCTCTCAAGTAGCTAGAACCATAGGCACCTGCCACAATGCCTGGCTGTTTTCTTGTTGCAGTTGTCATTGTTGTTTAGCTGGCCCGGGCCAGGCTCAAACCTTCCACTCTCGGTGCATGTGGCTGGTGCTGTAACCACTGTGCCGTATAATACTTTTTGTTGTGACTAAGTTCTTGAGAAAATACTTGTATACTGAATCATATTTAAAAATGGAATATTTGCTATCTGATGGAATTTTGATAAGAATTATTTTATAAAGCAAAGAATTGTTTTTTATGTCCTCTGTGTGCATCGCTTTGTGCTAGGTGCTGTGGGATAGGTTTAAAAATGAGTAAGTACCTCCACTCATAGCAATTATAAGCACAGCATGAAGCAAGCAAATGACTTAATATCAATCCTACTCTATCTACATCCAGTAAAAATTTTTGATTCCACATCAGAAGTTTATGATTATTCTATCATAATAAGGGTCTTTGTAAACTATTTCACTGCTATATATATGTGTGTGTATTTTATTGTTGATAGCTTCTATAATCTAAAAATAGCATTTCAAGAGCAAAAATCACTTTTTTTTTCTTTGAGACAGGGTCTCAGTATGTGGCCCTCGGTAGAGTGCTGTGGCATCATAGCTCACAACAACCTCCAACTCTTGGGCTTAAGTGATTCTCTTGCCTCAGCCCCCCAAGTAGCTGGGACTACAGGTGCCCGCCACAGTGCCTGGCTATTTTTTGGTTGTAGTTGTCATTGTTTGGCGGGCCTGGGCTGGGGTCAAACCCGCCACTTTTTGTGTATGTGGCTGGTGAGCCCTAGCCGCTGAACTACAGGTGCCAAGCCAGCAAAATCACTCTTAAGACAGTCCATTTAAGTTTACTGTCAATGTCTGTTATAGGAAATGGCGGGGGGGGGGGGGGGATGTTTTGTGTTAAAGTTTGCCTGTCATGAATGCTTTAGGCACAAGGAATAGAAGAATAATATGGAAACACAGGAAGGAAAAAGCTTTTACCCAGAGCTGCTTATTTTGATTGCATACTTTAAAAAAAGGTTTATGCCCTATTTCATAAAATCTAAACCACTGTCAATTAAAAGGCATTTTTTTAATACTACTAAGAAAAATGCTACCACGCTGATAACAGAGATATTAATTAAAATAGACATCTTAGAATCAGTGAAATGTAGTATGTTTGAAGAAAAGGATAATCACAAGGAGTATAACCTTCTTTGTTTGCTTTTTATTTCAAAGCTAGCCAGCCAGATTCTCTAAAAAACTTTATCCCTACTGCCTAGGATTAGCTAACTTAAACATACTTATTTTCTTTTTGAATTACTTAAATTATTAGAGTTCTTTACTTACTAAATGGTATATCTTTGGTAACAAGTTGAAATTTTTAAAAATTCTTATTGCATTAAAATAGTTTTCCCCAAAGAGCCAGAATTTGCATTGCATTATTAGAAGGTTTTTATGCTGGGGCGGTGCCTGTGGCTCAAAGGAGTAGGGCGCTGGCCCCATATGCTGGAGGTGACAGGTTCAAATGCAGCCCTGCCAAAAACTGAAAAAAAAAAAAAA
>NW_003852544.1:1949329-1985194 GCF_000181295.1 Otolemur garnettii
CACTAAGACCTGTGGAAACTGGCGGCAACCGACTCAAGAAATATAGTTAGAAACAATGGTAAAGAGTGGCACCTGTGGCTCAAAGTAGTAGGGCGCTGGCCCCATATACTGGAGGTTGCAGGTTCAAACCCAGCCCCTGACCAAAAAAAAAAAAAAAAAAAAAAAAAAAAAGAAAGGTTTTTATGCTGTTTACCAGCATATGTTTCTTAATGTTCTTAAATAGTTTTTCTTGGCAGTTTGAACATGAGTTTACCAGACATTTTTTGATGACTTTGTAAAGTATTTATTCTGCTTAAAACTCTATTAAAATATCAGAAAATCACCTGCAATATAAAAGACTAGCATCTTTCCCTCTTCTTATGTAAATTTAATTTTAAAGTAAACATTAACAAAATAAAATAGATATTCTCAGTGGTGACTTCAGAGATTTGCTTCAGTTTCATTTTAAAATGTTCATCCTTCTCATTGATATGTTATGGTTTTATGAATTAGCAGTAAGAAATATTTCTGTCTGGAACAAGGGGCTTATGTAGCAAAATCACATTGACCTACTAAAAATCATTGTCTGATGTCTAAGAGAAGGTTTTTTTAGTTTTTATTTGAATTAATTGCAGTATAATCCTTCTTCTTTCCATCTCTGGCTCTAGAATAGTAACAAAGAAACCTTGTTCTTTGAGAGTTGTGATAAGTTTCCCAAGCAACAAAGGTCTGAAGTGAAATTATATCTTTAAAGACATAATGACAAGTGACGGGATGTGCAGTTGCAGTTGAGTAGATCTGAGCGATTGCTACAGGTTGAGAGACATAAGACCACTTTCTCTAAGGTACAAAGGGTGAGGTGGCGGGAGGACAGCCAACTGGCAAATAAAAAACACTGACAACTATAACAGGAAGCAAGCATAGATAGCTCTTGCTAGACTACTGATCACATGCTGAAGTCACACTGAGCACCCAGAAATTATTTTTATGGAATTTCATGCTTTAATAAAAAAATTTCTATTGTAATTATTTGATAAAATCCCCTAGAAAGCATTTTTAGAGGGCCAGCTATTAAAATCTTTAACAGAGAAAAAGTTGCTTTTGATAGTTATAGTTTATATGTGCATGGTTTGTGCATACATAGATTTGTTTCTTTTTCTTCTATGTCTCCTCCCTTACCCCAGTGAAGTTATTCGAAGTCATTGAAACTGAAAAAACACTCTACCTAATCATGGAATATGCAAGTGGAGGTAAGAATATTTATGTATATTGGGTTTTTTTTCTTCCCTTGTAAAAGAATACACAATCATACTGCCCATGTGAATAATCATTAAGATTTCTTTAACATCCATAGCCATAATATACTAGGATGAGAGTTGGAAAAGTTCTTAGCAATTCTGTGGGTTGCCATTAAGTGTTTCTCTCTTAGCTTTATTAATTGATAACATCCAAGACCTGAACATTTTTTTTTTTGTGGTAATATATGCATCAAATAAAATTTATCATTCTAATAATTCCAGTGTATAGTTTACTGGCTTTAAGTACGTTCACATTGTTTTGTTTCCCTTACCACTGTCCATCTCCAGAGCTATTGCATCTTACAAAAGTGAAACTCTGTTCCATTAAACAGTAACTTTTCCTTACTCCCCCTCCAGTTCCAGGCAACCAACATTCTACCCTCTGCCTCTGTGAATTTGACTGTCATTATAGGTATTTCATATTGGGGTTGCAGTTTGTCCTTTTGTGACTACCTTATTCACTTAGCATAATGTCTTCAAGGTTCATTTATGATGTGGCATGTGTTGGAATTACCTCCCTTTCTAAGGCTGAATAGTCTTGCATTGTATGTTTTGTAGTCTTCCAAAACACACATTTTGTTTATCCCAAGTATTTGATTTTTAAAATGTGTTAATGCATTAGTTTGTTTAAAGTAAATGTGTACTGTGGTTTAGATGCTTTTCTTTATCATATTTTAATATGTCATTAGTGTCTTATCTTTTCAAAGGCCAGAAATCATGGTTATGGTACATATAACTAGACTTTTCCTTAAAGATTAAGGACTCATAATTATTTGCCTAAAAGCTTGTAAAAATGTAGACATTTTCTGAAATGCATGTGTATCGTGTCTTCTATAAAGATTCTCATCTGTGGTTAAGGTTGGGCTGGGCTTATAGTTTTTGGATAGCATGTGAGTTTTATTGTCTGTGGAGGGCAGGTTTCTTGTTTATCTTTTTGTGTTTCCTGCCTCTAACACAGTGCCTGGCATATAGTAGACACTCAACAAGTAAGAATTAGATGTATGAAATTATAAAGTAGTGGGTACGTATTCTGTTGAACTTAACAGTATAGTAGTTATAGCTCATCATTAGCATTTTGATCCATACTATAAAAGCTGGAGATAGAATGTTATAGCCCCATTGTAGTGATTTTAAACTGTTAAATAAGATACTGTAAACCTATTGTGAGAAAGAATGAGTTTTAGTAGGTATACCTCAATACTACTTTTTCATACTCCAGATTGTTTATTAGTTGTGTATTTTATGTTTTAAATGTGTAGTTTGAGAATTTGGTTGGGATTTTCAAACTTCAGGAGTTGTAGGAAGGATTGGAAGTTAATTGCAGGACCGAAATTCTTTATGGAGTTTTAACACTTTCTGCTCGTCTTACAGGCGGACAACATAGGGTAATGTTTATAACCTTCTAATTGTGGGGTCTCTGCAGTATACAAAGTGCTTTCTTTTACTGGATGGCCTTTGACTTTCACAATGACTCTGTAATATAGTTGGGCAGTGAGCAATGGTCTTTTTACCCTTGAGAAAATGGAGGTTGAGAAGCCTCATTGCAGACTCAGTTCCTGGCCTAGACCCCCAGCCTCTGACAACATGTGGCTTGTTTGGTTTGTCAGATAAAAAGCTGTCACAGGTTTCTTTTCCCATCTATTTTAGATACCTGGCTCATAGAGCTTATACACGTAGGGACGAACCAGAAATGACTGAGAAGCATCCAGGTTTAATAGAAGGAGGATGGGCTTTGGAAAAGCCAGACATGGGGTAAAGCCAACCAGTGGCCTGCATTGACCTGACAAATAACATGTCGCACTGAGCTTCACAGTGGACTTCATGATCTGGCCTTCTTCTAAGGCTCAGTGTGTTGTGTAGCATTATATGACAGCATTTAATCAATAATAATAGTTTAGTGGTTTATGGTTTTGTGCTATTTGTTTTAATTGGCTCAGTAAAACGCTGTCAATTTCCAGGACATGTGTTCTATTATAGATGTGCTTGCCTTTGGGAAAAGTTTCATTAAACTGACTATCCATCCCCATTTGGGCTTATGTCTTTTGATTTGATAGAATCTTAGTTAGAATTAGAATCTTGGAAATTATCTAGGGCAACTGCCTAATTTTTACAGATGAAATTGAAGCTTACATTGGTCAATGTCAAGGGTTCCATAGCTGGTTAGTTATATAACCTGAACTAGAACTAAGGGCTCTTTCAACTGTGCTGTCCAGGTCTATCCAGCCACCCCATTCCCTGACCTAGGCAGGAGAACCATTGTTTGTTGTTGTGGGTTTTTTCCTCTCTCTCTCTCTAAGAAATAGCCTTAGCAGCTCTCAGTTCAGCTACTTAATCTGCATGTTAATACATTTTTAATAAGGAATAAGAAAGATCTAGGTTGAATTCCTGGTTTAAATGTTGAACTTCTAATGTATAACCTAGTGATTATGAGTGTGACTTTATGTTTCTAGAAATCTCTTTAAGAGGTTTATATTGCATTTGGACTTAGAAAAACTATTTTAAAATTATATTGACGGATTTGGACTTTATGTTACTATATAACAGCTAGTGAGCTTAATACATTAATTTTTTTGATTGAGTCAAAACTGATATATGTATGATTGCACACATCCTTAGTTGTCTAAACTTATTAACCGCTTGTTTTGACATTGTGTACTTTTTTGCAAATAGGTCATTTGCCTAGAAAATGCTGACATTTTACTGAGCTGACATTAAACAGCATAATCTGTCATAGTTAAATGAATTGGACAGTGTAAATTGATAGTATGTAATGCCTTTTAAAATATAATTATGCAGTCAAATGATAATATGTAAATTATTATTATCCATTATTTAAATATGTTTATTGAGAGTTAGAGTTGTGAGTTTAAAAGTCAGACATTAATATATAATTCAAGTATCAGAATATCTTAGTTGAATGTTGTCACTAAGCTGGTGAAGATAATTCCTCATGTGTATGAAGTAGATGTGTTCTTTCCCTAAAGCACTTTATATCTAATTTTCTAAATTAATATTCTTTTCTGTTGATTTCAGAGGTAAACGTTTATTCTAAACTGACATTAATTCTATAACTAATAATATATTCTTTGAAATGTCACCTCTCTTCCTTAAAGAATATTGTATAAACTGCCACTGAGATGTCCATCCACAGGTTCTTTTGGCTCACCTCTCTGTATCCTGAGCTCCCACTTCTTACCACTACTGTGCTTCCCGCTCTCATCATAGTCACTCTCATTCTTGGCTCCTTTATGGGACTAGTCTCTCAGTTGGGCCCCCTGTCCCTGCCCTTCACCCCAACCTCTTTCCTCTTCTGGTAGCCTGAGATCTTTATGAGAGGTTAATCCTTTCATCTTCTCTGCTTCTTGTCTCACTTAGAGTGAAGCCATAGTTCTTACCAAGGTCTATAGGACTGTTGCCTTTGATCACTCTACACCAACCCCATGGCTTTCTTGCTGTTTGTTACTTGCTATAGAATCTTACCTCAGATAACTACCTTGTCCACTATCTCCAGTGGTCAGCAGAACATAAGCAGGCAAGTGCACACACACACACACAGTTACTCTCTTTCTCCCTCTCCCTTCTCTCCCTCTCTCTCACATCCACTTATTCCACTTTTTCCCCCTTCCTTTTTCTCCACAGCACTTGTTATCCTCTGACATACTATCTGTTGATTTGTTTCCATACTGGAATTTAAATTCCATGAGGAAAGGGACTTTTTTGTGTTCACTGCTACATTTCCCCAGAGCCTAGAATAGTGCCTACCCATTAGTAGGTCCTCAGTACATGTTTGCTGAATGAAAGCATATACTCAGGAAATGCATTTGATATCAGTGAACACATCCTCTTTTTAACACAGATAACTTCATCCGTTTTGACTTTTGATTGCTTAATGTTTATTAAAGCATATTGAAAACATATACCCTTTTAAAATAAAAGTTACATAATTTAAATATACATGCATATTCCATGATTAGGTAGTGTTTTTTTCAGTTTCAATTTCCATCTTGGTTACTAAAATTCAATCTTAAGGCTTTTTCCCAGATTTATTGGTGAACTTAAATGCTTATCATTGAAATTAAGGCCAGTTTAGTTTAAATTCCACATATTTCTGGCTGACTTCATGCCTATATGTAAAAATAAGAGCATTGCTAAAAATGAGGCATTATCAATTTATGGGAAGATTGATACTTGGAGTCGGGTTTCTGCTTACTTTCTTTTCTCTCAATTATAGGTGAAGTGTTTGACTATTTGGTTGCACATGGAAGGATGAAGGAAAAAGAAGCAAGAGCTAAATTTAGACAGGTATGAATTATTACATTTTTATTTTGTTAATTTAATAAAATTACAATGCTTAGATCCTGAAGCAAACAAGTGTTACAAGCATTTATAGATGGAGTGATTAGCCATTCATTTCAACAAAAATGCATTAAGTGCTCTTCATACCTAAGGTGCTTTGCTAGAGGTAACCATGTGTTGTATTCCTAGCTTTTTAATGTCAATGTTAGTCGTAATTTTAACTTTCACTTTTGAAATTAAGCCTTAAAAATCTAGAGCTTTTCAAAAACACTTTTTGGCAAGAATGACACAATACCCAAATTCATTATTAGTTTTGTCTTATGTGAGCCAGGACCAAATACAACTTAATCTGTTAATTAGTGATTTTCCTCTTTGCTTTCTCTTTAAGGAGATGTATTTTAATGAATGACTAAACTAAACTGAACTGAACTGGCCTTAACCATGGCAGGCAGTGGGATGAGTGCTTTACCTACATAATTATAAATCTTGGCAGCAGCCTTGTGAGTTAAGGAGCATTATACACATTTGCTAGCAATATAACAAGGCATGAGAGGATTAAATAACTTGCCCAAAATTCAGTGCCTGTCAAGTAGCAGACCTTCCATAGATTCAGAGACCCAGGTCCTCTTGACTCTAAAACTTAAAAGTTGTAATCATTATGTTGTGCTATTACTTAGACTATGAATCAGCAAACTCTTTATGTAAAAGGGCAGATAGTGAACATTTTAGGCTTTATGGTCCATACAGTCTGTTGAAACTATTTTACTGTCCTCTTGTAGTATAGAAGCAATTGTAGCCAAATTGAATGATAATGACTGATCATGATAGTGAACATTTTAGGCTTTATGGTCCATACAGTCTGTTGAAACTATTTTACTGTCCTCTCGTAGCATAGAAGCAATTGTAGCCAAATTGAATGATAAATGAATGATCATCACTGTATTCCAAGAAAGCTTTATTTACAAAAACAGGGATGGGGTGTGTTATACACCCCTGGGTGAGGGGCCAGAAAGTGTAAATTCTTTATTTGAGGAACCTATTAGTTGGACCAGGAAAGATGGTTTGTGTATGTGTGCTTTTACATTTAATGGCTTGATTTACAGTGCTCAGAATTAATGTAATCCCTTCTTACTGCTGCGGTGTTTGCCTAAGAAAGCTCCTTTAGATCTGCAAGAGTCAAGCATATTGGTGTTTCTACATTTCTCTCTTTCTAATGCCATGTATGTTTTCCTGTTTATGACAAGGAATGTAGGCCCTTCTTTCCATATTCATGAGCAGATGGATTTTCTTCCTTCTTCCTTCTCCATTCCCATCCTGGTTACTACTTATGCCATTTTAGTGTTGAGCTTTTGTTCTTTTCAGAGAAAAAGAATAGATTCTTGGCTCTATTTTCTTTATTTATCTCTTTCTTCATTGGTGCCTCTATTCTTTCATGTATGACTGAAAGTGAATTAGGCTAACATTCAAATTTTAACTGAGCCAACGTCCATGTTCTCAACCTTTGTTTAGAAATCACTGCTGATAGCTTAATAATGTGGCATATATCTATAATCAGTCCTAGCCATTCACGAGAAGATTGCTTGAGCCCAAGAATTTGAAACCAACCTGAGCCAATATAACAAGACCTTGTCTCAAAAATAAAAAATAGGACGGCGCCTATGGCTCAGTGGGTAGGGTGCCAGCCCTGTATACCGAGGGTAACAGGTTCGAACCTGACCCTGGCCAGCTAAAACAGCAGTGGCAACTGCAATAAAAATAACCAGGCATTGAGGCAGGTGCCTGTAGTCCCAGCAACTCAGGAGGCTGAGGCAAGAGAATCACCCTAGCCCAAGAGCTGGAGGTTGCTGTGAGCTGTGACACTATGGCACTCTACCAAGGCGACAAAGTGAGACTCTGTCTCAAAATAAATAAATACATAAATAATAAATAAATAAATATACATGGAAAATACCAAAGACCAGGAGCAAATACAAAACAAGAGATATTATCTTTAGTTGGTGATAATATGGACATATATTTGTTTATACTTTTCTGTATTTCCTAAAGTTTCTGTAATAAGCATATAAAACTTTAATATTAGAAAAGGAGATTTAAAAAAAAAATTTACCGTAAATGTTAAATTTCAGTAGAACAGTTGTTTAGGAGTCCTAACTAACCACAGGAATAATTGCAGGTTGCCTAAAGCACGCTACCTGCCTGCTTTATTAATAGAGGACGTAGTAGTTTTCATAGTTCACATATATTATAACATCGAATCATATTAAGGAAGAGGAAACTGATCCTCAGGTTAAGTCAGTGTATTAATTATCCATAGTTTGGTTTTGAGTAGGTTACACAGTCATGGAAAGGTTGCACCATAGCCATCTGGTCCTTGACCCAGGGTACTCCAGATTCAGCGTATTTGTTGTATCCTGGCATTATACTTAAGAATAAGTGTAATGTCAACACGTAGAGTCCAAGAAGAGACTTGCAGATACAAATGGAGAGCAGGTTGCTTCAGTGAGCTATCCTTACCTACCTCTCCTTGCCCATTTCTTACATTTTAAACTTTTCTGAATTTCTCCAAATTGAAAAGTTTAAAATGTAAGAAAATTGCTTTTAGAAATCCACACATTCAAATGCTTACTGAGTATTTGTGTGTGTGTGAACATTAGTGAATTTATTTTTGTCTTAATTATAAATCTATGACTGTGGTGACTGACCCTTGCATCTCTCCTTATTTAGATTGTGTCTGCAGTCCAGTACTGCCATCAAAAACGGATTGTTCACAGAGACTTGAAGGTACGTAAAAGTATACTAAGTGCATACTCTCTTTTTCTGTGTTAAATTCTCTTATTACACAAATGAGGCATAGGTTAGATTTCATTATTTAATAAGACAAAAATAAATCCTTTAATAATTGAATCCTTTTAATCAAGTGACAGTAGAGCATTAAAAATAAATAAAAGTTAAGTTTATGAGAGGTATTTTACATTTCAGTTAAGGTGGCTGGTGGTTAATCTCTGGAAGACAATTATTATGTAACCAAAAAGATGAGGGTCTCTAAAAGTGGATGGTCACACCTGGACCTTGTTCTCAGTGCTGCCCAGCACTCCTTTTTGTCTTTGCTAAGCAGCATTGTCTTCTATTAAAAGAAGTGCCTATTCGACACCTCTTTCACACCCTGGAATAGGATGAGTTTTCATATTTCACACAGAAAATGGAAACACCAGGCAGAAACTCCCTTAGTTTTTGAGTAGACCTTCAAACCCAGCTGCATCTGCACCTGTCTTTTACCTCTTGTTATAGGAAAGTGGGGCACTTTGGCCTCTGTGTTCTGGATTGTGTCTCCCTCCTTGGGCTAGCTCTTTCTGTTGCCTCTTTTCACTTCATTTTTTCATTCACTCTCTCTGCTGGCTTCTCACCAGCATCATTTATAAAAGCTCAAGTCTATACTTCCCCCTCCCTGTTTTAAAAAATTATATTTATTTATTTTTTAGAGATGAGGACTTATTCTGTCAAGAACAGGCTAGAGTGCAGTAGTGGGATCATAGTTCACTGAAGCTTTGAAATCCTGGGTTCAAGCATTCTTCCTGCTTCAGCCTCCCAAGTAGCTGGGACTAGAGGTGTGCTTTTGTGTCTGGCTAGCTTTTTATTTTTTATAGAGACAGGGGTGGAGGTTCTCACTGTGTTGTCTAGGCTGGTCTCAAATTCTTGGCCTCAAGTGATCTTTCTGCCTCAGTCTTCCATAGTTCTGGGATTATAGGTGTAAGCAACCACACTTAGCCACAATACTTGTCTTTTATTTTACTTAGCATAATGTCTTCAAGGTTCTTATGTTGTAGTATGTGAATGCCTTTTCATCTTTTCTAAGGCTGGATAGTAGTCCACTGTATGTATAATGCCACGTATTATTTATCCAGTCTTCCATCAGTGGGCATTTGGGTTGCTTCCACCTCTTGGCTATTGCGAATAGTGCTACTACAAACATGAGTGTGCAAATGTCTTCAGATCCTGCTTTCACTTTTTTGGATAAATACCATACCCAGAAGTAGAACTGTCATATCATCGTTCATTGTTCTATCTTTTTTTTTTTTTTGGAATCTCCATACTATTTTCTGTAGTGATTATACCATTTTACATTCTCACCAGCAGTGCCCAAGAGTTCTAATTTCAAAGTGGTGTTTTTATCTTGCATTTATTTGGTGATTAATGGCACTGAGTACTTATTCACATACTTCTTCATTTAGATCTCCATTTTTATAAAATGTGTCTGTTCTGGTCTTTTGTCAATTTTTTTAATGGCTTGTCTGAAAGAGTTATTTACCTATTCTAGATATGAGCTGTTTATTGGTTGTATATGTTCCAAATATCATCTCCTACTCTGTGGGTTCCTGACTTGGGATCGCCAGGCTTTCCATTGTTCTTGGGGAGAGGGCACAGAAAGCTGGGTGGTCCAGTGGAATTTCCTATCCTATGATCTCCAGTCTCTTCCCACTAGGAAGGTGGGAGCTGCTGCTGTGGCAGTGGCTGGTGCTGATTCTGCTGCTTTTGTCAGCATTGTGACTGTGGCAAGAGTTGCGGTGGAATTTGGAGGGCCCCACCGCAGGTTCCTTCCAAATACATTCCTTTTCTCTCTTTATAGTCATGCCCATATTTCTATAAACCAGAGTTTCTCAACCTGTGGGTCGCAACCCCTTTATAACAATGAAAATACATTGCGGCATTAGGAAAGTTGAAAACCACCGCTGTAAACATTTTCTGTAGTTTCGTGTCTTAACTTGGTCCTTGGCCCCAGTCTTTTCTTATGTGATTGTTACCAACTTGCTTTTTCATTCACTTGTGTGCCCACCCTTGGTGCATTCATGTTCCTCCATAAGCTGTTGTGGCTACCAGTGTGCTGATCAACTCCAAATTCCTTCCTGCAACCAGAGTGCTCTCCCAGGGTCTAGGGCCCAGCTGACAAAAGAGTGCCTTCACCTGAGCATCCCTCAGGCACTTCAGGTGAGACAAGTTCAAAGCCTAAACTCTTCCTTCCTGAACTTGCACATTCACTTATTTTGGTCACTGATATCCCTCAGGTGTCTCTGCTTTACCAGCCATCCACTTAGTCACCCAATCCTTTTGCTACTGTTCTCTAAATATCTCTTACATCCACTCTTTTCTATCTCTGCTATATACTGTCCTTTGCCAGACAGAATCATCTCATACTTTCTTGCCTATTGTTCTCTACTTCCAATTTTACCTCTTTGTCCAAATTGCACCCAGAATGGACTTTTACAAAAACACAAATAAGATTGTTATTTCTCAGCTTAAATAATTCTTCAGTGGCTTCGTATTGCCATTTGGGTGAAAATCCAGACTTTTTGAATACAATCCTTTGTGATTCAGCCCTGACCATCTGCCCAACCATCTTTATCTGCATCTCTCTCCCATACACTTGAAGTTTTGTTCTCAGACTCTTTATTCTGGCTGATACATCACTCATCAGCACACCCATTATGACTAGCTAGCTGCACATTCTTGTGCTTCCATCTCACTTCCTCTGGTAAGCAGTCCATCCCTTTCAGTACTCGCCTCACAGCCCCTGTACCTACTTGTTATACAACGCTTGGGTCTCAGGGCATCTGGCTTGTCTTTCTGCCTTTCTTCTGAACTATGAGCTCCTTAGGGCAGGAGCCCATGTCTTCTTCGCTGTGTGTCCAGACACAAATATACCATATGGCACCTGTTGTGTAGTAGCCATGTAGTAAATATTGTTGAAATAAATGAAAGTGACTGTGATTTGCTCCTTGAATGTGGTTTGGGATTCTTCCCTTCCCAGTAATAGCCATTTTTAAAAATAGCTATTTAGTAGTTTTTATGAAATGTGGCTATCCACTTAAACCAAGTGCCCATTTTTTTTTAAAGTCCCTTGTTAATCTTAAGTTAAAAACCTGTCAAAGGGCTGAGCATGGTGGGCCATGCTCATAATCCCAACACTTCAGGAGGCCCAGGCAAGAAGATTACTTGAGGCCAGCATCCATGAAGAACATCCTGGACAACATAGCAAAACCTTTCTTTACAAAAAGTAAATATGAAATAAAAAATTAGCTGAGTGTAGTGGCATGCACCTATAATTCCAGCCACTGAATCTAAGGCAGGAGAATCACTTGAGCCCAGGAAGTTGATCCTGTAGTGAGCTGTGATTGTACAATTGTACTCCAGGATGAGTAACAGAGCAGGACTCTATCTTTAAAAAACAAACAAAAAAACCTGCCCAAACTTTTCTTGATCTTGGGGCATTTGATGTTTAAAATGGTATTAGAATTAATGACATTATTAGTCCTTCATATCTGTTATTGATTGTTAATGTTATAAAATTAGGAGTTCTAATTTGCCTCTTGTTTTTTCCTCTAGAAAAAATATGTTCTCATTTTATTAATTAGAAGATACTAACTTTATATCATTACAAAAAAGCTTTTTTTAATGAAATACCTAATCTTGTCATAGTTCTAATTGTATTTTGGTTAAATTTTATTTTTGTCTTGATGTTTTCCCTCTAGGCTGAAAATCTATTGTTAGATGCTGATATGAACATTAAAATAGCAGATTTTGGTTTTAGCAATGAATTTACTGTTGGCAGTAAACTGGACACGTTTTGTGGCAGTCCTCCATACGCAGCCCCTGAGCTCTTCCAGGGCAAGAAGTACGATGGGCCTGAGGTGGATGTGTGGAGTCTTGGGGTCATCCTGTACACACTTGTCAGTGGCTCACTTCCCTTTGATGGGCAAAACCTGAAGGTATAGGAAGCTTGCATCCATATACTATATGTAGCTACAAGGAATTTCTTAAAAGTATATGGGTTTTTTAATATTGTTACTTTATTGGTTTCAGTGGGTTTTTGTTGTTCTTTAACCTACAAGTTGACTTACTAGTTTTCTTTCCCCTTTCCCCAAGGAACTGAGAGAGAGAGTATTAAGAGGGAAATATAGAATCCCTTTCTACATGTCTACAGACTGTGAAAACCTTCTCAAACGTTTCCTGGTGCTAAATCCAATTAAACGAGGCACTCTAGAGGTAATCACATAAGTGGAAATAAGTAATATCTTTGGAGAGTTTTTAGAGTATTTTTAAAACTTACCATGGTTTGTGTGGCATTCTGAATGCTTGCTTAGGACTTTTTAAGTGAGAATTGAGACATTAAGAAATTTTTTAAAGTCACTCTTTGACCTGTAGTCAATGACATGTTGAAAACAAATTTTCCTAAATATTGTGAATATCAGAATTTTTATATTGCTAATGAATAGTTTACCTTTTCAGCAAATCATGAAGGACAGGTGGATAAATGCAGGGCATGAGGAAGATGAACTTAAACCATTTGTTGAACCAGAACTAGACATCTCAGACCAGAAACGAATAGGTAATTACCCTTTGCCTGCGTACTAATGTGTACATGTATTTGTGAAAGAAACGTATTTCTTTTTTGACTCATGTATGTGTCTGAAATTTTAGTAATGGAACGTTAAGCACAAGTTATATATCATGAATGGGTTCTGTATTTTTTAGGAATTTAACTAAGTATGGTTTCCTACAGTAACATCCAGTAATTCAGAAACAAGTGTTCATTTGAAGGTGTGTGACTTCACCTCCTGGGTGTGGACACAGCTACAACAGGGACTTTACCTAACAAATGCAAACATTGTAACCTGATTGTTTGTACTTTCATGTTAATCTAAATTAAAAAAAGAATCTCTTAACTCCTATAAATTATAGTGTTGCACCATGGTTCAATAAAGTTGTCATAGCCAATATTTTCTTTAAAAAAAAAAAGAATATGTGACCATTAAAGTCAAATAAATTATTTTATCCTGTAACGGAATGATTTCTTACCCAAACAAAACACACGAACAGTATTATACCTTTCTTTTTTAGGCATTTTGGTGGGAATGGGGTATTCACAAGAAGAAATTCAAGAATCTCTGAGTAAAATGAAATATGATGAAATCACAGCCACGTATTTATTGTTGGGGAGAAAATCCTCAGAGGTAAGAATAATCAGAAAGGAAGAGCTGAAATACCTTTTATTATGAGTTTATATAAAGTGTTTTCTTGGTTTTAATTTTTTTAGATACATACAACATTTGACATAATTGTTTCTAAATTTACCTACAAATACCAAATCTAACTCCTATAACCATTATACGCTACTACTATTTTAACTTCAAGATAATAACCCTAAGTAAGTAAACAGAACATTTTAAGTTATTTGAAAAAGGCTAGAAAGATCACAGATACATAATCTTTCTTAAGTTTTTCAACAGTCAAAAGATAACTTTTGCTAGAGTTTATGGTTGTCATTTTTAAACATTGTGATTCTTTGTCTCTCTGAATGAACTGTTTAGGGCAAGTCTCTGTGTTATGAGAAGTTGTGCTGTGGCTTATTGTTTTTCTCATTTTCTCTCAGCTGGATGCTAGTGATTCCAGTTCTAGCAGCAATCTTTCACTTGCTAAGGTTAGGCCAAGCAGTGATCTCAACAATAGCACTGGCCAGTCTCCTCATCACAAAGTGCAGAGAAGTGTTTCTTCAAGCCAGAAGCAGAGACGTTACAGTGACCATGGTGAGTCTGAGAATATTACAGTGTGTTCTCTTGGAGTCTTTTTTTTTTTTCCTCCAGTTTTTGGCTGGGGCTGTGTTTGAACCCACCACCTCTGGTATATGAGGCGAGCACTGTGCTGCTTTGAGCCACAGACACTGCCCAGAGTCTCCCTCTTAGCTCAGGAAACATTCTCGTGCTCAGTGCCTGCTGGAGTTGGAGATTGGCCTTATGTGCCTTCTTTGCATTTCTTTCTTAATGTTCCTACAGGCACTGGCGTGATTACTTGGCTTGGATCTTCTTGATCCATTCACTGGGCTTTTGTTGGGTAAGGTTTAGCTGGGTAGAAACTTTACCACTTGCTCCTCAGGAACCCTTGCTTTAGTTTGTAGTTTAGTTTGCTGTCTTCTCTACCTTTGTAATGGATTTATTTTCTAGAGCAGTTTGTATCATACAACTTTCTGAATATGTGAAATATTCTATACTTGTGCTGAAAATGTTCTCTGTCTTACTGTCCATTCAGATAGCTACTAGCCACTTGTGACTATTGAGCTCTTGAACTCAGGAAATGCCTTTTAAACTTTGTTAAAATTTTAACTGTTACAGCTATTTAGTCATATGTGGCTGGTGGCTGCCATGTTAGGCAGGGAAGCCCTGGAGAATATGTCGTATCCTATTTTGCCTTAATTGGTTTAAATGTTTTACTGTCACTTTTTAAAAAAATAAAATCCAGTTCATGATAACTCTTTCTTCCGGACTCTTGGTATTTGATGTGTTTAAGTCACCCTTTCTTTTAAACTTACATAGGACCCAGTCCTTTATGAGGTTTAAGACCCCAGAGGCTGTGCTCACCATGCTTTTATAGTTATTCTGCTTTCAAGGCAGCCTATATGTTAAAGTCCTTAGACTCTCGTGTGTGTGTTTGTTTATTCAACCACACCGTAAACATTACACATGTTTCCCTTAATTTCAGTATTCTAGGATTCAGGAACCGAATCTATGATGGTCTGGTCCTAACTTTAAAAAAACCAAAAACCTCTTAACTCCTATAAATTACACTGTTGTGTCTTGGTTCAATAAATTTGTGGTACCCCTTAGGTGGAACCCCCTTCATCCCTTGTCCTTTCCTTTCTCTTCTCTGGATATTTTGCATCTTTATTCTTTCACCTTGACATTTATTACTTTATTAAAAAGGATGCGTTCTGAAAACTTGGATTTAGTCAAAAGGTCTCACTCAAGGATCCAGAAGGCCAGGCCATGCGTGGCCCAAAGCCACAGGATTCCCACCCCTTGGTTTTCATATTTCTTCCTGCAGCTGCCTGCCTCTCTTTGTGGTTGGATTGAAGCAGCACCGTGTACTAATAGTATAGTGTCAGTGAATTTTCTATACCACCTGCTATTCTAGGGTATAACTGATACCTCTAACCCATTCTGACACCAGGATCTGTGCTCATAGCATTTGGAAATGAAGTGTTGGTCTGGGTCTCTGTCTCCTTTGTGTGTTTGTTGCTAATAAGGAAGGTGTTTCAGGTGCTTATGGATGGCAGTTAGCAATGCCTATATAGTGATATTACCCTAAAACCTGCAGTTTAAAAGGAGTTGTTTCTAAAACTTAAAGAAACCTGATAATGAAATTTTCTCACATGTCTAGGGAATATCTTAATATATTAGTTCTTCCTTACACATAGAATAAATTGTGGTATATGTACACTATGAAATACTATGCAGCCATTAAGAAAGAGGAAGACTTTACCTCTTTCATGTTTACATGGATGGAGCTGGAAAATATTCTTCTTAGCAAAGTATCTCAAGAATGGAAGAAAAAGTATCCAATGTACACAGCCCTACTATGAAACTAATTTATAGCTTTGGTAGGAAAGCTATAACCCTATTTTAACCCAGGAACATGGGGAGAGGGGAGAGTGGGGGGAGGGGGGTGATTGGCAGGATCATGCCTATGGTTCATCCTATAAGGGTACATGTGAATCTCTCTAAATGTAGAATATAAATGTCTTAACACAATAACTAAGAAAAAGACATGAAGGCTATGTTAACCAGTTGGATGAAAGTACTTCAAATTATATAGAGAAACAGTACACTGTACCCCATGATAGTATTAATGTACAGTTATGATTTAATAAAAAAAATATAAAAAAAAAGAAATTCCATCTGGATTATTAATGCCCTTTTCTCCCAGCTTATGAAATTTTAGAGATAAAAAGCTTGAGACATGGTATTATGCATACACTCAGCAAACTCCCATTTTATCAATGATGAAATAGGCCAAGAGAGATCACCAAATCTTCGTGAGGTTGCATAGCAAATGAGGAATACTTAGGGCAGAAACAAGGACTCTGGTCCTGTGGCTTTGTTCTCTAAACCATTTCATTGTTATATCTGTTGTATAATAATCGTCCTTCTTTCTTAGAGCTTCTAATGGAAAAGGAAGTTGGTAGAAGAATATTTCCAGAAATTATTTATAGGGAAAATCACTTATTGACCCAATCCCTGCCTATTTTTTTATTTTTTATGGGGATGGAGATAACAATTAGCAAAGCAAAGATTTGATTTTGCCTCTGGCACTGTTTTTTTTTTTAGCGCTAAAATTAGATAGGTTCTAAATTTGATGCCCAGCAAAGTATATTGACTTGTTACCAGGTGAGGGTAGGCAAGCCTATAGCCAGGCTAACCTACAGCTTGTCTTCCGGCCTCCTCTCTCCTTTCCTCTTTGTCTACCTCTGGGTGCCCACCTCTGCCTATATGTAATTTGTAATTGTGCTTCCTAATTTGGGACCCGTATGTGAACACTTGTGCATGTGTATTTGTATATACTTTTCTGAGAAGGATGATTTTTATCAGATTTTCAAAAGGGGTTCTTTAGCTTGTTTAAAAAATAAAAAGCAGTCATTGGTTTACTAGGGGCAAGTTGGTAGTTCTCAGAAAAAGGAAATTAGTGTGAATCTATTTCTCATATCTTATGTAGGATGAATTCTAGTTGAAGTAAAGGTAGAAATATAACAAAACCCAGAAATATTAAAAGATGTTTCCTGAGCAGGACTCTAAAAGAGTAAAAGAAAACGGCTTGGTACCTTTGGCTCAAGTGGCTAAGGCACCAGCCACATACACCTGAGCTGGTGGGTTCGAATCCAGCCCAGGCCCGCCAAACAACAATGACGGCTGCAACCAAAAAATAGCTGGGCGTTGTGGTGGGCACCTGTAGTTCCATCTACTTGGGAGGAGGAGGCAGGAGAATCGCTTGAGCCTTGGAGTTGGAGGTTGCTGTGAGCTGTGATACTATGGCACTCTACCCAAGGCGAGAGCTTGAAGCTCTGTCTCAAAAAAAAAAAAAAAGAGTAAAAGAAAACATGGAACGATTTACTTTATAACCGGGACTGGTAAAGGTCTTTTGAACTGACCTCAGACACTAACCCCATGAAAGAAAAGCCACGGGTTGCCAGGGCTTAGGGAAGGGAGGAGGTTGGAGTGAGAGGGAGGTGGCAGTAGCTGGGGCTGTGAAAGGGTAGCCCAGGAGTTTTCTGAGATGGAGCTGCACAGTGTCTCAACTGTCGGTAGTCACCTATCAGTCACAAATCTCCACATGTGATAAAAGGGTGTAGGACTAAATACACAGACAAAACTCAGGGCAAGTAAATGGAAAATCTGAATGCATTCAGTGGATTGGATTAGTGTTGGTTACCATTCAGAGTCTCAAATCTTAAAAAATTTTATGTTTTTAAAATGGAATTAGTAAAGGTTTCAAAGCAATTCCAGAATAACCTGAAAGTTCACAATGTCAGTAAAACTCTTCATGATATTAGGAAGAAAGGTAAACATTCAGGGTAATATCACATTTTACTTAATTAACTGTTTTATATGTTAAAACTACCAAAGTGAGAATTTAATTCAGTATTTTTCAAGGTTTTTTTTTTTTTTTAAATCTCATGGCACACTTAAATTATGTTGATGAAACAAAGAGAACAAAAGAAATATACTTACTGTGCTTTAAACTTTTTTTGAAAATAATTTAATTAATAATCTTTAAAATTTTTCAAGGTGCACCTAAGATCCTCTGATGGTATACCACTTTTGAAAAATCACTGGGTTAGTTCTTTCATAAATAAAATTAAGCCCTCTGGATGTTCTTACTCTGTGGCCCAGGCTGGAATATGATGACCCAGTCATACACAGCCTTAATCTCCTAAGCATTGTGTACTTTTAGTTCAGTTCTAAATTGATTTGTCATTTAGATTTTTATCCAAGTAGTAGCTTCTCCTTTCTCCCTTCTAATAGACCTAAAATATAAAGTCCCTTCTGCCTGGGAATAAATAATGAGCATTTGGTGGTGTTCTTTAAAATTATCGTTAGACATCATATTTGCCATGTTCATTTCCAGAATTCTATATAAGTAATACTCCCTTAATTGTTTCTAAAGGACTACTCTAAATAGTTTTTTTAAGAATCTTTAAGAAAAGTAGAGAGTTAGGAACTAATAAGTGAAATTTCAAAATTGAATTCACTGTGTAAACAAGTGAGGGCAACATCTTAGAGGATTTTACTATTTTAAATGCTTTTAGACAAATAGCAATCTTAGACTATTTAATATTTTTTGTTTATTTTCAGAGAATAAAATGTGAAATTTTATTTTATCTTTTATTCTTTATTTTAGCTGGACCAGCTGTTCCTACAGTTGTGGCATATCCAAAAAGGAGTCAGACCAGCGCTGCAGATAGTGACCTCAAAGAAGATGGAATTCCCTCCCGGAAATCAAGTGGCATTGCTGTTGGAGGAAAGGGAATTGCTCCGGCCAGTCCCATGCTTGGGAATGCAAGTAATCCCAATAAGGCAGATATTCCTGAACGAAAGAAAAGTTCCACTGTCCCTAGTGTAAGTGTTGTTGAACTCTAAAGTGGATCTAGGATAATAGAGTTGAAACTAGCTAGACACAGCTATTCTGAGTGTGTCCATTTTACCTTATTTTTTCCTCTGCCTGGAGTACCCGGCTTACTGTATCACCATGCCCAATCCTCCTGCTGCATTGTAGGTATTTCGTATTGTCACCCTCTGCCTTAGTCCCATTCCTGCTGCTGTAAAAAAATACCTGAGAATATGTGATTTATAAAGAACAAAAATTTACTTCAGAGGCTGTGTGTGGTGACTCATGCTATAATCTTAGCACTCTGGGTGGCTAAGGCCAGGAGTTCAAGACCACCCTGAACAAGAGCAAGACCCTATCTCTACAAAAAATAGAAAAATTAGCTGAGTATAATCATGTACACTTACAGTCCCAGCTACTCAGGAGGCTGAGTCAGGAGAATTGCTTGAGCCCAGGAGTTCAAGGTTGCAGTGAGCTGTGATTAGGCCACTGTGCTCTAGCCTGGGCAGTAGAGTGAGTCTCTGTCTAAAAAAAAAAAATTTTTTTTTTTAAATCTCAGTTCTGGAGGTTGGAAAAGTCTAAAATCAAGGCACTGGTGGGCTTGGTATCTGGTAAGGGTCCTATTCACTGCTTCTTACCTTATTATTGCATCTGTTTAGAACACTCTGTTCTCACATGGCAGAAGAGATGGGAAGAACAAACTCACCCCTTCAAACCCTTTTATTAGACACTAATTCATTCATAAGGGCAAAGCCATCATGTCCTGATCACCTCCTAAAAGCTCCACTTCTTAATGTTAGTACATTGGAGATAAAATTTCAGCATGGATTTTGGAGGAGACACATTTAAACTGTAGCACATACTCCATGTAAACTAGATGAGCAACGAGGTCCTTTATGTCAGGTGCCATTTCTAGTTTTTGCACAGATATGTGCTGAACTTTAGGTTATGTCAGGCACTGAGAGATGGAAAGACCTCAGTCTAACAAAGGAAGAAGTAGAAACAATGACAGCAGACTCTGAGGCTTGACTGTCTTTGCCCCAGGGATATTGTTTGCATGGAGTCTTCAGAGAGCTATGATGGCCATATGACTGCATTGTCACCATGTGCCAGGGATTATGCTGAGTCCTTTTCCATGGATTAGCTAAATTTTAAGGTGATGGAAATGAAGAAAAGTTAGTTACCATTGCACCTGGCCTTAGCAGAGTGGTTTCGAGGTTCTTCCAAGTTTTAGCATATGTCAGTATTTTGTTCCTTTTTAGGATTGGATAATATTCCGTTGTATCTGTATGCCACAATTTGTTTATCTGTTCACCTGTTGATGGGCTTTTACATTATTCACTTGTTAGTTAATATACATAATGCCACTGTGAACATGTATATGCAAATTTGTGTGTGAACATATGCTTTTACTTCTCTTGCATAAATACCTAGGAATGAAACTGCTATGTCATATAGTAAATGCATGTTTAATATTTTGAGGAACCACCTAACTATTTTCCATAGCACTTGTACATTTTACATTCCTTCTAGCTCTATATCAGAATCTATTTTTCTACATCCTTGGTTATGCTTTAAAAAAACAGCTGTCCTAGTGAATATAATGACCAGTAATATTGAGCATCTGTTCATGTGCTTATTGGCCACTTGTATAACTTCTTTCAAAATTTCTGAAACAGGATCGGCGCCTATAGCTCAGAGGCTGGGATGCTGGCCACATACAACATACAACCCTGCCTGGAACCTGCCAAACAACAACGATAATTACAACCAAAAAATAGCCAGGCATTGTGGCAGGCGCCTGTAGTCCCAGCTACTTGGGAGGCTGAGACAAGAGAATCGCTTGAGCCCAAGAGTTTGAGGTTGCTATGAGCTGTGATGTCACGGCACTCTACCAACGGTGACATACTAAGACTCTGTCTCAAAAAAAAATTCTTTTTTCTGCAACAACATAGTTCTGAAGGAGACACAAAGTTAATCACAGGTGTCCTAGCTCATCAGTGTACTGTTTTATCATGTCATTAACAAAGATTACTATGCAGCCCTTATTTACATTATAATTAGTTACAAGACACTCAAGTTGTCCATTTTTAAAATTGAGCTGTTATTTTGTGGTTGAGTTATAAGAATTCTTTATGTAGCCTGAATATTAGACCCTAATCAGATATGTGGTTTGCAAATATTTTCTCTAATTTTGTATATTTTCTTTTTACTTTCTTGATAATGTCCTTTGATGTGTAAGTTTCTCATATTGATGAAGTCCACTTTCTTTTTTCTTTTTTTTTTGAGACATGGTCTTGCTATGCAGTCCTCAGTAGAGTACTGTGGCATCACAGCATATAGCAACTTAAAACTGGGCTTAAGCAATTCTCTTGTCTCAGCCTCCCAAGTAGCTGGGACTATAGACACCCACCATTTATTTTTTCTTTCATTTCTCATGATTTTGGTGTCATATCCAAGACTCTATTGTCAAATCCAACATCATGCTGCTGTTTTATATCTTAATTTTTATTATATTAATTTAAATATTTTTAATTCCTTTACTAATTTTGAAAATATTTGCTTTTAAAAATGGTGCTTCACCTTATAGTCCTACTTTGATATAAGTAGTTGTGAATTATTACTTTACTGATTATTGTCAACTATTAGAGTCACTGTACTTTTGCCATTTTTCTATCAAAAGAGAGGCTAGAAGTTGCTGTCTTTTCTGATCTTTTGGCCAATACTATGGATATTTTAGCATAATTTAATTTAAAAACAGTACTCCTGTTTATGTGGATAAGTTCTGTATTTCCTCATGTACTAACAAATTATTTAAGACAAAAATGCCTTTTTTAATAGAGTAACACAGCATCTGGTGGAATGACACGGCGAAATACCTATGTTTGCAGTGAGAGAACCACAGCTGATAGACACTCAGTGATTCAGAATGGCAAAGAAAACAGGTATGAAATTTTATCTATTTGCAAGAAAATTTGTTTTTTTCCTAAGAGAAATGGAAGCATATTATTTATCTCAGTTTTTTTTTTTTTATCAAAATTTAATAACAGTAAGTATTCTCTGAAGGTAAGTTAAATTTGAGTGCTGATTTTTAGCAAGAGACTAGGATTCTAAATCCTGTTCTTGTCTGGAGCACCATCCTCTGGCTGGCTGTATATGATGATTAAGAGGATTAAGGTTAACTAGGGAGGTTTCTTAGAGGGTCAAGGGTCCTCAAACTACAGCCTGTGGGCCACATGCGGCCGGCCTAGTACATTTATCCAGCCTGCTGGGTGTTTTTGCCGCCGCTGCCTATCCTGCTTAGCAGCCGACTCGTCCCGGGGCCCGTAGTCTGGCCCTCCAACGGTCTGAGGGACAGTGAACTGGCCCCCTGTTTAAAAAGTTTGAGGACCCCTGGTGTAGAGAGTAAGCCATCATTTCATTGTAAAACAGTAAATAGGGAAATGGAGGTTATCTTGTGCACATTAATAACTTGAATAAAAGCTGAGAGGTGGGGGAATAGGATAAGGACCTGAGGCAGGAGCCATACCTCTGGAAGGTAGAGAACAAGGTAGAGAGAGTGTTCAGCAGTTTGCCAAAAGGTCCAGATGGCCAAGTAGTAGCATAGTTGCTACCTTAGGAAGTGATATACTTTAGCGTCCAGGAGAAATGGAATTTCTAAATGTTTTTATTCTTGTTGAGAGGCAAGCATATATAGAATGAACATAATTTAAAATACTAATAATGTAATTCATCATTAAAGAGAGCATCATAGGCGGACAACTTTTGGGGGGTTGTGAAATAAGAAAGAGTCAGTAAAGTGGAAGTAGGTGGGGTAGAGACTATGAGGGTAGGGTTAGATTGGGGAGGGAGAGAAAAAAGAGAAGTTGGTTTGGTGGAGAATAGTTAAATGTAGTTTATTCTGTATAGAACAAATTTCCCAAGCTGGCATGGATTTTCCTTTTTTTTTCAGAAGAGTCTTATATAAACTGAATTCAATAGAAATAAAGGAAGAAAAGTCTAAATCCTAGAGTAAAAATCTGTAAAAATAAACTCACATCATCCTCCTAATTTGAACATTGTTTGGTCATGTCTCATGTAAATTGTTTCTTTATTTTCTTCTGACATTTACTTTCTGAAATTGCATTGTAAAGTTTCTTTTTCCTTAATCTTAACTTTACATTTGATTGCTTTAGTCAAACGAAATCTTTGGCAAACTATTATGCCAGGCTAAACAAAGATTCTTCTCTCTTTCCTTCTGAAATCAAACAATTTGTCATTTCCTTATTTCATAGACCACTTAAGTTTGAATTGTTATGGAGAGTAAAGCTTTTTATGTAAGATGTTTATTATTTAGTGAGTTTTAGCAGTATTTACATTCCTGTATTCTCTTTTCTGACTCCTGTGTGTTTTAATATATCTTTTACCTTATGGTTAAAAACTATTAGGAAACTAATTGAGCATAGCAACTGGGATAGTTTACAGTTCATGATTTTATACTTATTTCTTAATAGTAGTTTATTCTAAGATTTTCTTTTATTATAGTTCTATTCTCTACCAATGTCTTCTAGTTAAAAAATGACTTAAAAGATATCTGTAGAAGACTTAATTAGAAATTTCTAACTTTGTGGTATCAGTTTACAGGACTCAGAAACTGTTGTTTCGTGACCTTTCTTGTTTTTATGAATGTTTCTAAATTGTCCAACTGTTTTATCAGGCTCTGTCTGGACTTTAGGATATGTGACTCTGTGAGTTGCAGAGTCAGATTTCTTACAGGTGTTAAAACCAGAGTCTGCTCTTGGCTTCCCATCCTGTGTCTTTGAGTACACACATCAGACATGGCACGTTACCCCCATACTTTTCTAATTCTTCTTTCCTAAAATTATTCATGTCACTCTTTGAAAATAGTTTTTAAGACTTCTTTGATTTCTTTGGAGTTATTTCCTTTCTCTGTTCCCCTCTTAGAGCCCTTTCTTATTGGGGCTGACTCTTCCAGATTCTGATTTGGGCCTCATTGTTTTCTCTTACCATACATTACTGAAATACTTTACTTTTTGAGGATGTTGTCTTTATCTAAACAGAATCTTAGTAACAAACTTTACAAAACAGGGCCCATAGTTTTAATAATCTCTGGATTTTCTTTATCTGCCTCATAAATGAATTGAAAGACTGTGGGAAATTATATGGGGCAACTTGTGGTTAGATTTTTTACTTTCAGCTAAGGTGCTCAACGTGACAGCTGTCTTCTTCCTTAACAATGATACCTGAGGCCAGCTGTGGTAGGAAGCTGAAGCAGGAGGATTGTCTGAGGTTAGAAGTTTGAGACCAGCCTAAGAAAGAATGAGACCCTGCCTCTACCAAAAATAGAAAAATTAGCTGGGCATGGTGGCGTATGCTTGTAGTCACAGCTACGTGGAAGGCTAAAGCAGAGGACCATTTGAGCCCAGAAGCTTGAGGTTGTGGCGAGCTAAGATGGTGCCACTGCATTCTAGCTGGGTTGACAGAGAGACCCCTTCTTTCTCTCAGAAAAAAAATAAATAAATAAAAAGATGCTTGAGGCTGGGCACAGTGGCTCACTGTTACAATTATAACAGTAGCACTCTGGGAGGCAGAGGCAGGGAGATTGTTTGAGCTCAGAGGTTCACAACCAACCTGAGCAAGAGCAAGACCCCATCTGTATTAAAAATAGAAATATTAGCAGGGCATTGTGGTGGGTACCTGTAATCCTGGCTACTTAGGAGGCTGAAGCAAGAGGATTGCTTAAGCCCAGGAGATTGCTATGAACTAGGCTGAGACCATGGCATTTTAGCCTGGGCAACGGAGTAAGACTGTCTCAAAAAACAAAAAAAAAGAAAGCTTGAGTCTTCAATTAGATCAGTGGTTCTCAACCTTCCTAATTGCTGCATTGTTACAAATTGAAAAAAGGGTCTCAACCCATAGGTTGAGAACTGCTGAATTAGATGAAGTTAGCCTTCTCTGCACTGATTTCTTCTTAGGCAGATTACTGCTTTCTTCCCTCCCACCTATATATCTTATTCCTTCACTAACTTATAATAGTGAGCTACAGAATGCCTGGACCTTTGTTAATTTCTGCAACAAGAACATTAAGTTTCATTTTCAGCCTTAAATATGTTGGACTGTTTTCTTCTGTTATGTGTTTATATAGAATTCCAACAGTGATCATGGCTGATAAAAACTGTGAAAATGTTTGAACCAAAGACTCTACATGCCTTAAATGAGACCTTACTAACTTTAAAATTTTACACTAAATATAGGATGATATTTTAGTAAATGGTGAAAGATTCATATGATCTGAAGAGAACCAGAGTATTATAGGATATTTTAAAAGCTCACCAAATGTAGTTATTTTCTTCTTGCTACAGGCAATATAATTGATTTTTAATAGTTTTTTTCTTTTTAAAATTAGTTTTATTAGTTGATTCTTACTCTTGCAATCTTTCTGTTTTATCAGCTTTACTGTGTGAAATATAATCATTGGTCTGAGGAGCAGGGAAGCATAGTTTTGGCAAGTTGTTGGTTTGGCAGAAGTACCTGCGAGTAGTTTTCTGCACAAGACTCGTCTTGAAACCAGGTGTGCTGAAGGCCTCTACTTTCTGCTATAATCCTCTTGATACTGTTCTACCTTCTGTTATCAGCCTCCAAAAACAGCCTGATTCTAACAGTGGATATAAACTAGGCTTAGGCTTTTGAATGTTTGATTACATCTTTAATTGTATGATTCTGTCAGGATTGTGTAGTTTTACAGTGAATCTTAAACCATTGAGCACAGACATTGACAGTGATCAACAAATTTTAGCTTTTGTCTTAAATTATAAACTGCTTAGACAAGAATGTGAAGAATTTTCTCCAAATTAATGTTGTTGAACAGCCTCTGCTCCCACTGTTTCATATGCTTCTCGAAAGCTATACGAGGCTGTTTAGACTATGTTCATGTAAAGATATCCCAAAGAAGTAATGTGATGATGTTAGAATAAAACATGCAGAATCTTTTTAGAGAAGTTTATAGAATTGGCATCATTTTAAAGTTGTCAGTTGGCTTTATTATTTTATCCACCTTTCTACTTGCCTTGCTTTAAGCCACAGAGATTGAGCAGAGGACAGTTGATGACAGTCAGCATGTATACCCTTCAGACTATATTTTTAAGTCTGCTTTTGCTGAATCCCTGAATATGCTTTTAATCAGCAACCAGAACATTTTCGAAATAGTCTGATTTGGGATAGATATTCTATCAAACAAATTCAGAGTGTCTGTCCTTTTAATAACTTTCAGAGTTTCATAAAAGATAATCAGTTATAAATACAAAACAATTGGGAAGATTAATAGGGATTCAACATCATGCAACTTGAATTTGCTGGCATAGATTGTTGTGGGCTAGCCTGTAAAAGATAACCATTATTTTGAATACTTTTCTGGGGAAAAATATTGTTTGAACTTTCATAGCAACCGATTTGGTGAACTTTTTAGATTTTAGAGTACACAGCCCATTGCAGTATTGGTGCTGTCTGATGTAAATACAGTGTGAGTTTGATTACATAGAATTGGAAATCAGCAGACATTTATGGTGCTTACATGTTTCCATATTGTAGAAGTCAGAAAAATCTGTTTGTTGCTTACTTTGTAGAACTTGCAATGTAACAATTGGAATAAAACTTCTGAAGAAATATTTGCCTTTAAAACTAGCATGTCAAAATTTAATAATTTATAGTGAAAGCATCAATTCATATTTCCTATTTAGAAAGATCTTTAACTTTGACAAGGATCAATTTTTCAATCCAGAACATCTATCTGTCTCCTCTTTGCCATGTTATGTGCCTTACAGGTCTTGCCTGTGCTGTCTGGCTAGTCAGCAATGTGCTGCATGGGGACAGTTGTACCAGCTTCTTGCTGTACAGGATGAGTAAAATCCTTTGCTTCTCCAGAGTCTTTGAGACCATTTATGTTCACAGGGAAGAAGCTAAACAACTCCTGCCTCCCCTTCTTCCCCTGTTTTTCTTGGTGTTATCTGTTGACCCTAGCTCTTTCTTAGGGCAAAAAAAAAATAATAATAATAAAGGTCAGCAACTGGGCAGGGAGATAAATTTTATTGGCCCCAGACCTGCCCTGAAATATAACAGAGCACAAAAGACAGTTGTATTTATCTGTACCTTAAAATTATTTGTATATATGTATATGTATGTCTGTATGCATGTACTGGGAACAACCCAGCATGTCTAACTACTTGAAACAGGATTCTGTGTTGCAGATGACCGAAAACCCAGTCCAAACAGGCTTAAATAAAAAAGGGCATCAGTTAGGTCATGTTGCTAAACAGGTCCAGGGCTAGAGTCAGTATCTATCTCCTATTTCTGCCTCCTCTGTGGTAGTTCCATGACTGGGTTCAGCACTGTCAGATTGACCTCTTCCTGCACATGGTTCTGCTCTAGTCAGAACCTAGAGTTGTCTCTTTGGTATGTGTGTGCTGGTTCAGGGCATCTCTAAACCTGTCATTGGCCAAGGTGGCTGGGAAAAGTCTGGAGTAGAGTGAGCTTCATCTGTAGCCCTGGGACTTAGAGTTGCTTCCACTAAAGCAACAGGAAACTGTAGGTGTTTGTTTCCAATCTCTCTGACTCCATAGAGCCCTTCTCCAAGGCAGAGGCCAGAATTCTGAAACAAAAATGCAGGAACAAGCAGCTCTTCCTGAGCAATTTTAATAGATCTTTTCCCTCATATTGGAACTGTCAGAATCCCAGTGGTTAATTGTTCCATTAGAAGAACATATACTGAGCACTTGCTTTGTCAGACTTTCTACTGACACCAGGGACATAGTGACAGGATTATAGCTCTGTTTTCTAGGAGTTCCAGCAAGGGAGGAGTCACTATAATACACTATGGCATACATGAACTTAAAACACAAGAAATGAATTAGTTCTGTGGGAGGGTGCATCAGGGAAGACTTCATGGAGGGAGGATGACCTTTGGTTGAATTTTGAAGAATGAATAAAGAAAAATGCCAGCCCTTCAGGCATGGAGAATAGCTCTGGCAAGGCATTTTCTGACCTGGTGCTTTACCAAGTGACCGCACATTTTCAGGAGGGCCAGAAAGTCAAGTTCCAGAAAGAATGATATTATATTGTTAAGTTTGACAGTTGGTGTCTCTGACATTTCAGTTTGACACTTTTTTTTTAATTGTGAAGGTATATCTGCATTTTTTGGCTTGTAATTATCTTTCAGTTTTTTTTTCTTTGAGCAGTTTTTATAAAACTATGGATAAGTGGAAAATTCATGTTATTTTTGAATATGAGTTCTGTTGTGGAACCAATGCAGCGCACGCAGCTCAAAATAGCCAGAAATGTTTGGGAAAGATGTGGCTAATGAATGCAGAATACTTCCGTGGTTTGAGATGTTGTATTCTGGTGATTTTAATCTTAAAAATCTTTAATCTCAGGGTGACCTGAGACCAAGGTGGATAATGAAGAGCTGAAAGCTATAGTGGAAGCAAATCCATGTCAACCTATATGCGAATTAGCAGCAAGGTTTGACGTTACTATTCCAACAGTATTGGAACATTTGAAACAAATCAACAAGGGTAAAGCTGGATAGATGGATTCTACATGAATTAAACTAGTGTCAGAAAAGAGATCCTCTCAAAACGTGCCCTTCATTGCTGTCACAACATAAAAGCGAACCATTTCTGCACCGCATTGTTATATGTGATGACAAATGGATTCTTTTTGGCAATTGCAAGCATTGAGCACGATGGTTGGATAAAGGTGAAGTGCCGAAACACAGTCCAAAACTGAATATTCATCAAGAAAAGCTAATGATGTCTATTTGATTGCCCAGTGCTGACCAGGTGCTGACTTCACTTCCATGAAACCTGTTCAATGAATTATAGTGGATATCTGCTGCAACGAATTGGATGAAAAGATGATACTTGCAGTTAAGCTGAGATTTGTCAATAGAGATAGGCCAATTTTCTTGCAACACAACACTGTTCCACAAACAACACTGTTCAAAATATAGAAGCTGGACTCTGTCATCCACCGTATTCACCAGACCTTCCACCAACTAACTGACTACCCCCTCTTCCAGGTTTTGAACTGCTTCGTACAAGGCTATGATTTCATTACCATTCACTCTCTGGGATTCCTCACTGCTGTCAGACACAAGCTACTGTTAAGATGGCAGAACTGTGTAGATAGCTTAGGTACATACTTTGATTAATTGCTCTGCTTCGAGGTATAATAAACTAAAATTTTGATTTGAAATCAGACATTTCAGATTTAATGACCTAATAGAAGGCAAAGTCTAGAGAGATGGCAGGGGCCCAAGGATATGTGACTTGTATGCTAGGGTGATAAGTCTGGACTTTATCCTGAAGACTCGGTGTGTTATAAAAAGACTATGAGCAGATGAGCAACAAGATCCATTTTATATTTTGAAAAGTTCATGGCAGTTAAGTGGATAAACTAGAGGTGTTGAGGTAGAGGCAAGGGAGCTCAGTGAAGATGAGGCATGAGGTTTTGCAGTAAGACCCTGGCAGTAAAAACGGAGAGGATGGGCCAACTGAGAAGCTCTTAGAAAGTTGATACCCATAAGATGTCATGTTTGGTCTGGATATGGGAAGTGAGGGAAGTGAAGAACCTCCTGGTTTCCAGGTTTAAATCTTCTGGACACAATGTCTAAGCTGGAATCCAGGAATAGTGTGGTCCTGGTGAGTTTCCTTTGGGTAGTTTTGTCTAGTGGCTGTCTGTGCTAAGTGGAACTGGAGACTTCCAGCCACTCTCAGTCTTTCTGTATCTGTAAATAGTTGCTTTTTTAAAAATCAGTGTTTACTTCTTAGAAAAAAGGGGCTCTGTTGACCTGTTAGGCATTTTGACTATTCTTGATAAAGGATAAAGGACTCTATAAAGTATTCTTTATAAATGTCCTTTAGGTAAGAAGATTTTAACCTATGTTAAAACAACATAGGACACTCTGTTGTATAACAACTAGTTTCTATATCCATAACCTTATTAGTTTATTTAAAGTATATCAATGTGTTTTGGGAACAAGTTGAGAGTACAGCGTGCTCATGTTATATATTCACTTTATACCACTTAGACTAAAATCTTAGAATAGGTTTTATTTTATCATAGCTTGGAGGACATCGTCCCTCCCACATAAACAAATATTCAGAAGTTTGTAAGCTGCTGTTTTCTTCTGTTTAAGGTAATAAACTTTTTAAGATTACTATTTGAAAAAAAGGAGCTACAGGTTAGCAATTGCTCTAGAATCCCCAAAACAAGTTTTAAGAGAGTTTTATTCTTTGAAAAACTTGAGATGGTTTGGGGAGGAAGGTATGTGCATTACACAGCAGGTTGCTCTGTGGTCACTGCTCCATCAAACTGTTGTTTCTGCCTCTGCCTGAACCCAAACCCCCTCCCAGCCTGACAGAAATGTTCGCTTATGCAGCTAGCCCTGCCTCAGTTTGTACCACATCTTCTACCTGTCGGCTGAGACATCAGAAGTCGATGTCCATGTCAGCCTCTGGGCACCCCAAGATGATGTTACCTCCAATAGACAGTGAAGGAGATAACTTCAAGGCTATGTAAGAAAAATGCACATTCCTTGTGAAACTAATGTGTACCCACTGCTTCTTAATTTTGTGCTGTGGATTTTATAGTCCAAGATTTTGTTACAGTTGTCCACAAAGTGTCTTTCCTCATTGTGATTTTAGTTTAAGCATATCCTGTCTCATGGTGTCCTTGGTCATCTGTGTGTGTCCTTGTGCCTTTGCATACTACAAAGGGTGTAAGAAGTTCCTGCTCCTCCCCAAGTTGCTTTCAGCATGTGGAATTTTATATTTATACCATTTGTGTGCTTCCAAAACTTTTTAGTTGCCTATTCTTCAAGTATGCCTGCCTATACTTTATTTCTTTCATATTGGCACGGTTCTCTGCGTGTAAGCAATTTGAGAGGGAAGCAAAGGGGAAAGCTTGAGTTAGCCATTCTCTGCCTTAGAATTTCCCTGCATTAACTTTGTCCTAAAAAATGTATATGTACTATCCCTTAAACTCTATGAGGCTTTGTCTCATTATATACTATTCTTTTGGTACCCTTTCCTACTTAACTTAGCTTTTGCTCCTAAGTCCTATAAAATCCCCCTTGGATCTGGATTGATTACACCTGACTTTCTTCAATGTGTATGAAAGGTATATTGTGATTATAAATTTTTATATGCCATGTTTATAAGAATCTCTTATTTTCTGATTTCCACAGCACTATTCCTGATCAGAGAACACCAGTTGCCTCAACACACAGTATTAGCAGTGCAACCACCCCAGATCGAATCCGCTTCCCAAGAGGCACTGCCAGTCGTAGCACTTTCCATGGCCAGCCACGGGAGCGGCGAACTGCAACATATAATGGCCCTCCTGCCTCTCCCAGCCTGTCCCATGAAGCCACACCTTTGTCTCAGACGCGAAGCCGAGGCTCCACTAATCTTTTTAGTAAATTAACTTCAAAACTCACAAGGAGGTAAGTGTCAATGTAAGGCCATGCACCACATGTACATATCAGTACAGTAGGTCTAGTTCCTTATGTTGACCAGTTTGTTACATTGCCTTGGGTAGCCAGCTTACAGAGGTTCTACTATGTAATATATACATACACACTCACATCTCCACAGACCACCTTGCTTATTTCCCATTTCATAGAAGAAACTGAACATGACCTTCAGAGAGGTTAAGGTACATGTTTAATGTCCTACAACAAAAAACTTATGAGGCTGAGCCAAGTCTGTGACCAGAGAAGGCCCTTTAAGCCACTACACTTGTGCCATTTAGAAAACTCAGTGAAGGACTGGCACAGGCATGAATCCTTTTCTCCTATTTCCTAATTTATTTCATGTATTTGAATTATAATTGGAGATAGAAGTTTCTTAGTTAAAAAATTCTGGGTGGTTTGCTGGATGTGGTGGCTCATGCCTGTAATCCTAGCACTTACTGGGAGGCTGAGGCTGGAGGACTGCTTGAGGCCATGAGTTTAAAGGTGCAGTGAGCTATACTGATGCCACTGTGCACTCCAGCCAGGGTGTCTGTGTGAGGTCCTTTCCACCCTTCACTCTACCCCCACAAATTCTAGTTGTTTTATTCTACAACTTCAAAGTTTCAGGTACTTTTCTACCCTTTAGTTTTTATAGATAGTCTGTTATCTTGTTAAGGTTTGCAAACATTAAGATTAACAGTTTTTATAGATAGTCTGTTATCTTGTTAAGGTTTGCAAACCAGAGCAATAATTGCTAGCATTAAAGTTGCAGTGCCTAAGAGACTAAGGTATTTAAATGCAAACTAAGGTATTTAAGAGACTAAGGTATTTAAAACTAAGGTATTTAAGAGACTAAGGTATTTGCACTTATGAACTACAAGGGTGACAAGGCCTGGCTGGTAAGGTAAGAAGGGGTAGTGTCAGAAAACCTACACTCTGGACAGCATGTGGCTTTGGAGAGCTATGAACTTTTTGAAGTTAGGAGCAAAACTCCCCCCTCCTGCATCCATGCCTGGCCTCCTCAGATTGGCTCACATGGTGTGGACCAGAGTGCAAAATACAAGGGCTTTAATACCGCAAGTGATTCGTAGAAGGAAAAATTAAGAAAATTAATCCTATAGTATTTGACCACTAACCCTGACTTTTCCTAGGTACAAAATTAGGAACTGAAAATATATTTTAGGGATTCTTCAGTAATTTTTCAATTAAAATAATCTTTGGAATCATATCACCTTGTATTTATGTAGTATTTATTTATAAAATATTTTCACATGATTCTCTTTACTGTGGCACTAACCCTGTTGTGTACCATTTTTTATCTGATTATGAAGTAGTTGACAGTTATTTATAGTAATTAAACTTTTTTTTAAATGATAATTGGTCAGTTAATACCTGAGCAGTACCAAGTTATCCCAAATTAGAAAAAAGTCGAAGGGTTTCATTAATTTAGTCATTCAGCAGTTACATACACGTATGTCATTATATTACATTATTGTGTCTAGTTATAGAACTGTCCTTTACACACAGAAGCTAACAAGCCCAGCTGTACTTGCCCAGGGAGGCTGATCACATGATCATAAAAATCTGATTCATAAGGTGGTGTCCATGGCTCAAGGAATAGGGCACCAGCCCCTTACACCAGAGGTGGTGAGTTCAAGCCCGGCCCTGGCCAAAACTGCAAAAAAAAGTCTGATTCATAGTCTGAAAAATCCTTTGTCAGATTCGATTCAGCACAGCTCATGCAACCCCTAAATTTTTTAGTGACCAGTGGCACCCTTTTTAAATATAGTTCTTCCAGTTTATTACATAAAAATAAAATCCATACTGTCAACTTGTCACTTAATTTTTATTTGAGATCTAAAACTGGAACATCTTTTGCAGTTTAAACCCAATAATCTGTTTTTTCTTTAAGTGATTTATGTCACACCATTGTAAACATTCTGTTAATGTTTGAATCAATCTTCCTGAGAGAAGTTAATGATCTTAATGGTTAAATATTTTATAATGAAAATTTTTGATGTTTTATGTATAAGAAGGCAAGATTTTTGTTCATAAGATATGATGAAGAAAATGAGAAATGTTGTATTAGTAGTGCATTGTGTATGACTTACCTCTTTTACACAAGATGTTAAGTTTTATCTTAAAAGTATATCCATCTGAAGAACTTTAAATAGATTTGATCACATCTAATGTCAGTATTTACTACTAAACTGTTTCTAACAAGTACAGATTTTTTAATATTTCTAATTAAAAGATGACAAATGTATTTAATTATCTGTAATAATTTTACTTTTTCAACAAACATCACTATTTCATTGTTTATTGGCCAGAAAAGGAGCCCTTTTTATTTGAGGTTTTTCTTTCTCTCTATAATTGATTAGATTTTCTGTTTAAATTTGTCTGAGTTGTTTTTGTTAATTTTTTTTTTTTTTTTACTTAATTTCTTTTAGAAACATGTCATTCAGGTTTATCAAAAGGTAGGATTTATATGTACACATTTATTTTTCAATCCTCACCCCCAAATTGCCCCTGCAATTAACATCAAGTTTGGCTTTCTGGCCTTGTTTTTTTCTTAAAAACTAAACTTTCTGCTGAGAACTAAATACTTATTTTCTTGAAAGGAAACTGGGAAGAAATAGATTAACTTTGTCAGGTATTATAAAGGGACTGTGATACCCATGCAACAAAAAGCCTGTGCATGCTCTGAGCATTTTCTTTCTTTGGTAGAATTATTTAGCAACCAAATAATTCTGTCTTCATACTAATAACACTTAGCATGCTCCTATTTGAAGAATGAGATTTTCATTCTTACTGTATAATGATTAGCCATAAGCATATAAAAGGTAAGTGGTAATTGTGTTTGTCTTCATTTTTATTTCATGGAGGATCGAATTAGCAAAAGGCTTGAAAACAACAGGGCAATTAGCTAATACTCTTGATACTAGAAACAAGCATAAAAATTCACATCTACAGCCTCATTTAATTTGGATTTTTCAGGAATTAAGATGTGAGCAGCAACATAGCAGAAATATTTTTATATTTTGGAAGAGCTGAAGAATAAATAAAATTCTACCTAAAAGCCATTTTCACTAAACACTGAAGAAAGTACATCTCCTTATTTTACTAAAAGCTCTGTGGTAAATAGTGTTTTGATTGATGATGATGATGATGATGATGATTTTTTTGAGACAGAGTCTTACTTTGTCACCCTCGGTACAGTGCCATGGTGTTACAGCTCACAGCAACCTTAAACTCCTGGGCTCAAGCAATTCTCTTGCTTTAGCCTCCTGAGTAGCTGGGACTACAGGCACCTGCCATAATACATGGCTATTTTTAGAGATGGGGTCTTGCTCTTGCTCAGGCTGGTCTTAAACCTGTGAGCTCAGGCAATCCACCAGCCTCAGCCTCCCAGTGTGCCGGGATTACAGGCGTGAACCACTGCAGCCGGCCCTTGATTAATATTTTTTGGTGGCGATAATCAAGAGACCCAAAATTTTGCTGTCTTGGAATGCACAGGTATGAGATAAGAAATCTCCCCTTGAGGGCCACTCTTGTGCCTGTGCCTCTCAAGTCACTGGAAGAACAGGCTGTAACTTTTTATGCTCATGAGACCAGTGGATCACTGCAAGACCCTATTTACCAAGAACTGGGTGCGGGGCTTCTTCCCGCTGTTGATACCATTCAATGATTATTTTTTTCACTGATCTTTTCAATTGTCAGTTTTTTCCTTGGACCGAAAATATAACTTCAACTGAGAGTCTCATTGTCTTTTAATTGAAAGCCCATTCCACTGTGGGCATTTGTAAAAAAGTGAGGATGACACCAATGGTAGGCCATAAATATGCTCAGACTGAGGAATTCTGTGGGGATGCCTGGCATGTGTCAGAGGTGGGGTGCAACCCACCCCTGTACATGGCCTATGGGAGAGTCAGAGGAAACATTTTAATAAGCCTGATTGGTGACCCAGAAGAACTTTAGATGTGTTCGTGATGCTTGTGTTGATATGTGGGTGGTCATGTACTAGTATGTAAGATCTCTTTTCTCTTTCCCACTTCTCTTTGCTTCTACATTCTGTTCATTGAGGCTTCCAACTGAATATGAGAGGAACGGGAGATATGAGGGCTCAAGGTGAGGGAAATGATTTTTACTCATTTCTGTGTCAGAGGGGATGCTGTTTTCTGAATGTTTTGCATTTATTCTTGCCACTAGTGTAGGAGGACTTCGTAAGATAGCATGAGAAGTAAAGCTCCCTGTGGCTGCTGGCTCTGGCAGGAAGCTGTGCTGTACCATGGTCACCACATGAAGGTGCCAGTGTGTCATGGGAGCCTTCCTGCTCCCAGCTTGGCAGGAGCAGTG
>NW_003852544.1:1985362-1992306 GCF_000181295.1 Otolemur garnettii
ATGGAAGCTGTGCTGTACCATGGTCACCACATGAAGGTGCCAGTGTGTCATGGGAGCCTTCCTGCTCCCAGCTTGGCAGGGGCAGTGTTACTCTGTGAAGCACTAAATACATGACAATGCCTTCAGCCTTTTAGCCCAAACTGAGAAATGAGCTCTGGGGGTCAGTAGTAATGCTCCTAGGAATAGGCCTTGGACTCTCACTGACTTCTCACATGACCTAAGGAATAGAAGCAAAATACTTAGTAAGATTTTCATATTTCAAGCTAGAAATGTTTTCTTCTAAGAATGATGATTACATTTTCAAGTGTTTTGCTTTTCAATTTTGTATAGCTATCATTGCATAGGATATGAGGGAGGTGTTACCAGACAGGCTTAGGACTCTATGTCCCTGCTTCTAGGTGTCTTGCACTTTTTCCCTTTCTTATACCAGTCCCCAACCAGGCTATTTCCAGTCTGCTAGAACCCATTTGCTCTCTTCCTAGGCTTTCTAAAGCACAACTCTGATCCTATGATTTTTCTGAATGAAAAACATTCAGTGGCCCCCTCTCCCTAACTGACCTGGTCCTCATGAGGCCCTTCATGGAATGATATAGCCCCAGCTCCCTCCCAAAACTAGAGTCCTGAGTCAAGGGTTCTGCTTAACAAATTATTTTCTTAACTTTACAGTGAGTATAGGTGACTAGTAAAGATTTTCTAGCCAGGTAGATTTTTTTGGTGTATGGCTTAAGATTTGGGAGGTGGGTAGGAATAGATGAAAATAGACTTCTTCGTAAAGGAACATGTTACAAATATGAGTCTGTACAGGAAAAATACAGAGGTTGGTGGTTGGTTGTGTTGTATTGAAGAGGTGAATTACAAACTAGCTGAAGTAGAAAAGGTTGACTTTGCTGTGCACTTAAAAATAAATCTGCCTTTGTGCATTTCAGTCGCAACGTATCTGCTGAGCAAAAGGACGAGAACAAAGAAGCAAAACCTCGTTCCCTGCGCTTCACTTGGAGCATGAAAACCACTAGTTCCATGGATCCTGGGGACATGATGCGGGAAATCCGCAAAGTGCTGGACGCCAATAACTGCGACTATGAGCAGCGGGAGCGCTTCTTGCTGTTCTGCGTCCATGGTGATGGGCACGCGGAGAGCCTCGTGCAGTGGGAGATGGAGGTCTGCAAGCTGCCAAGACTGTCTCTGAATGGGGTCCGGTTTAAGCGGATATCAGGGACATCCATAGCCTTCAAAAATATTGCATCCAAAATTGCCAATGAGCTAAAGCTGTAACCCAGTAATTATGGTGTAAATTAAGTAGCAATTAAAGTTTTTTCCTGAACACTGATGGAAATGTATAGAATAATATTTAGGCAATAACGTCTGCATCTTCTAAATCATGGTATTAAAGTCTGAGGACGAGCGCACGCTTGGGAGCGAGAGCTGGCCTTTTTTCTACAAGTGCACTACATGAGAGAGGTGCAGCCTCTGTGCCCTGTTTCCATTGCCCTGAGAGTCAGCATGTGGCCCCAACTCCAGGTGCCTCCTGCCTGGGTGGGTGTGAGAGTGAACTGTGTGTGTGAAGTGGTGTGTGTGGAAGCATCTCCCTACACTGGCAACCAGAGTCATTACTAGTACCTCTGGGAGATCATTTGGTGCTAAAACATTACATTTGCCAATGAGGAAAATACTGAATTACTGCTAAGAATTAACCTTAAGACTAGTTAATAATTAATACAGGTTTACAGTTCATGCCTGTGGTTTTGTGTTTGTTGTTACGTGTTTTTTTAGTGCAAAAGGTTTAAATTTATAGTTGTGAACTTTGCTTGTGTGTGTTTTTCTAAATAGATTCACAAGATAATTAAAAATACACTTTTTCTCAGTAAATCTTGCATTGTCTCCTAATACTGTATTTAAGACCCAGATTAAGCCATTCTACTAAAAGTACGCGTGTTTGCCTCCATGATAAGAGTTGAACAAAAGCAAAGTGTATGAAGGCTTGGGGTCCCTTGGTCCTTAGCTTGGGTCCCAGCATTTTGTGATTACAAGCATCTTTTTTCTCCCTAAGGCAGTAAAGGGAAGAAGATGGCTTTCTTGGTGACCCAACAAGGAAGGGTATCAGGAGCTGCAGTGCACTGGTGTGAAGGAACATTGATCTGTATCAGTTCTGGGCTATTTTCTTCATGAAGTATGTGATTTCTTCTCTCCTTTCTTGTGATTAAATACATGACTCAGACTACAGCCTTTTGCCCACACCTCTGTCACTGTGTCAAGGGGTAGTGGACTTACCATTTGTTTTGGTGCTTTATTCTCATGGGTAAATCATCACAAAGATGTGCTGTTTTGAGTTCTGGGTTTGTGTTGATCAGAGTATGTCCAGACAGACAGATACTTAGTCACAAGTGTTACTATCTCCCATGGGTAGGGCACTATTGTAATTGTTAGGACACACTGGTGAGCAAAGCAGACCCTATCTCCTTGGGACATTCTAATAGGCAGTGGATAAATAGCAAATAAGTTATCCAGTAGAGAACATGGCGACAAGTGCCAAGAGAGGATGCACAGAGTGGGTACAGGGTTTGTAAACAGCACTGTAGCTGTATGGGGATACAGCTGCTTGAGCCAGAGATTTGAGGTTGAGGGTACCACACAAATATCTGGGAAAGGCAGCACATGGTATGTGCAGAGCAGTGTGGAGATACCATTAGGACGTGGCTTCTATGTATGTATGAGTTGCTGCAGGCTGTCCAGCAAGAGTGGCATGCCTTGGAGTTTTCAGAGGCTTGCCCTGGCACCCATGTTATGAATTCATTGTAGGAGAGCAAGGAGAAGCCAGGATAGCTATTTGTTTTGGAATCTCTTGGAAGTAACACAGGCAAGAGATGATGCCAGTCTCACGCAGGGGTCAGAGAGATACCAAGGAGTACTCAAGTGGGTGGAAAGTTCCTGTTCAAAGCTGCTAGGTGGAGTGCAACAGAGCAGGAAGAGGACCAGGATTGAGCCCTGAATATACTCTGGGAGAGGCACCAGGCAAAAGAGGCAGAGCCAGCAAAGCAGTATAAGGTGAGAGGAATGCATCCCCTAATCCCTCTACCAGCAACTTTATTGGTCAGGGTTGACGCTATCCATGCTGCGTGCCCTTTGACCTCATTCTACCTTGCTGGGAATTTTAACCCTACTTTATTTAAAGAAAACAAGTCATTTTCCCTCCTTTCCTTTCTAGATCCAGTGCTTTCCAGAGTGAAGTCCTCTTAACAGAGCTCAATATGCACTGCCTCAGTCCAGATGGGGACTTTTCCAGCTTTTTTGTTTAGCACTACCTGTTTTTTATATCCCATTAAAGCATTGCAAAACCAGTCAGAACAAAAGAGGACTGCCTCACTCTGTACATGTGAGCCTCTTAGAGGAGTTCCACATATTGCTCCCTTTGAGGTCTTTGTCCCTGTCTCTGCTGCTGGGCCAAGAGCCAAGGAGGACATTCTGCCACAAATTACTTTCTTCTTTAGGTAGATGCTTCTGAGCTATTCTGTGAAATCCCTAAGTGACAGGCTGCCTTAAGATTTCTTACCCTAGAAGTAGCACTCATCACACCACATTTCTGTGTGTTGTTAACTCTGCAGAAGTTTGTAAAGATGGAAAAGAGCCCTGCTAAATGTTTCGTTTGGCTGCATTCTCTGGGGAAAGGGAGATTAATTCTAGGAATCAGCACTTTCTTATCTTCAAAAACCATAACTACCCTCATGAACCTGATTTAGCATTTATAGTCGCAACAATTTTCCTTTTGCAAAGCATAAAAATGTCAAAAACTATGTCCTCATTCAAGCACCAAATGCAAAAGATTTATTGTGACTTTTAAATTTTTTATTTCTAAGGGCTCTAGGAGAGATTACCAGTTTTGGATCCAATTCTGCCAAAGAAAAGGTGCCATGTGCATTCATTGGTAACATTTAGAAAAAAACAAAGATAGCATTGGATTGTGTTTTAAGGGTCTCTGATAATTGGTCTTATGCTTCTAAGCTTAAATACTATTAAGTGATTTTATATGATATTTGTTTAATAATTGCATATCAAGAATTTACTATGTGATGGGCAAACAGTATCTCATTCAAGCAGTTCTTGGTATAGCTGAGGGGAAAAATGTAAATTTTCCTGTCTGCTTTTTCACTTTACAAACAGAGCCATCTTGCCAAAGTTAAAAAAAAATTTCTGTATGAAAGCAATATGTATTAGTATTGCTTTTTCTCTGCACATCTATTTTCCATATTCAGTTTTTGAATTTCCTTTTTGCTTTTCTAACTAATCCATCAACAAGTATGTAACACCTGCTTTGTGCTTGAATGTTTTTAAGCATCATAAAGAAAATGAGATTAACCCATTTGCTATTTCTCTAGCCAAATCTTCTAGCATTTGTTCTGAGGAATTATTGGTAAATAGATTATACCTCACCTTATTTAAATCATTTATCTAAAAAAATATTTGCTGGTAAGTATTTTATTCAATGTGGTTAACAGAAATAGAACAGTTAGAATAAGAGACAGTGTTTATAAGCAAAACTTCTTTTAAATTTCAGGTTAATGTCATAGTATATCCAATCAGGTTACATTATTTGCATTTATAATGTAAAGTCCAAGTTATAGTTGTATTCTTCACCCAGGAAGTGTTCCATACAACCACACATTATTCCCACTAGGTAGGAACCCACCAGCACCTTCTTCTTAAAATTTAATTTTTTTCTCTCATATGAGCATGTAGTTGTTAATCTGCCAGTTTCAAATTAGTACTAAGTACATATGATGCTTGGTTTTCCATTCCTGTGATAATTTACTCTCGAAATTCATCGAAGTTGTTACAAAAGATACAAAATCTCCATCCTTTTTAATGGCTGAATAGCACTCCATGGTATACATTTACCATCGTTTATTAATCCATTCATAGGTTAAAGGGTACTTGCGTATTTTCCATGTCTTTGCGATTGTAAATTGGTCTGCTGTAAGCATTCAAGTGCAGATGTCCTTGTGGGAAAATGGGTAGATACCCATTTTTTTCCTTTGGGTAGATACCTAGTAATGGGATTGTGGGATCAAATGGAATGTCTACTTTTAGTTGTTTGAGGACTTGCTATACTTCTTTCCATAATGGCTATCCTAGTTTATTAGTCCCACCAACAGTGTATGAGTGTTCCCTTCTCTTTACATGCTGCCAACATTGGTTGCTTTGGGACCTTGTGATGTGGGCCATTCTCACAGGGCTTACATGATGTCTCAATGGTGTTGAATTGCACTTCTCTAATGATTAGAGACGAGCATTTTTTCACACGTGTGTTGGCATTCATGTGTCCTCTGAGAAAAGATTCTGTTCATGTCTCATGCCCAGTTTTTAATGGGGTTGTTAGCTTTTTTATTGATTGCTTGAGTTCTCTTTAGATTCTGGTTATCAGCCTTTGTCAGATTCATAGCATGCAAATATCTTCTTCTATTCTGAAGATTGTCTCTTTACTTTGTTGATTGCATCCTTAGCTGTGCAGAAACTTTTTAACTTGATCAGGTCCCATTAATTTTTTGTTGCTGCGATTCTTGGGTCTTTTTCATAAATTCTTTTCCAAACCAGTAAGATTAAGAGTATTTCCCATACTTTCTTGTAGAGTTTTTATAGTTTTGTGTCTTAAATTTAAATCTTTTATCCATTGTGAATCAATTTTTCTAAGTAGTGAGAACTGCAGGTTCAGTTTCTCATTTACATGTGGCTAACCAGTTCTCCCAGCACCATTTATTAAGGAAGGATTCTTTTCCCCAGTGTATGCTTTTATTTGCTTTATCAAAGATCAGATGGTGTTATGAGGCTGGTTTCATCTCTAGATTCTGTGTTCTGTTCCATAGAGCTATGCCTCTGTTTTTTGTGCCAATACCATGCTGTTTTGTTCATCAGAGACTTGTAGTACATGTGTAACTAAAGTCTGATAATGTGATGCCTCCAGATTTGTTCTTATTTTGTAGAATTGTGTTGGCTATTCAGCGATTTTTTTCCAGTTCTTTATGAAATGTAGAACTATTTTCAAGATCATCAGGCTATGATATTGGTGTTTTAATGGAGATTACATTAAAATTGTAGATTGCTTTGGGAAGTATAGACATTTTAGGAAGACTGATTCTTCTCAGCCATCAGCATAGTATATTCTTCCACCTGTGTGTTAACATCTGCTATTTCTTTCTCTGTAGAGATCCTTCACATCCTTTGTTAAGCATATTCCAAAGTATTTCATTTTCTTTGTTGCTACTGTGAAGAGTATTTTATCTTTGATTTGATTCTCAATTTGACATACACGTTACTGATTTGTGAACATTGACTTTATATCCTAAGACATTACTTGATCACTTCCAGGCAATTCGTGGTTTAAGTTTTCTAAATATAAGATCATATCATCAGCAAAGAGGGATAGTTTGATCTCCTCTGTCCCCATTTGGATACCCCTGATACCGTTCTCTTGCCTGATGGCACTGGCTAGGATGTTGAGCACTACACTGAATAGTAGTGGTCATAGTGGATATCTTTGTCTAATTTCAGTTCTAAGTGGAAATGTTTTTCTCCATTCAATATATTGGTTGTGGGTTTGTCATAGAAGGTTTCCATCAATTTAAGAAATGCCCTATTTATGCCTACCTTCTTATACATTTTTATAAAAATAAAATGATGCTTAATATTGTTCCATGTTCTTTCTGCATCTGTTGAGAGAATCATAAGGTCCTTGTTTTTACTTCTGTTTATGTGGTGAATTACTTTTATAGATTTTCATACACTGAACCAGCCTTGCATCCCTGGGATGAAGCTAACCTGGTCATGCTATATTTGTTTTGTTTTGTGTGTATCTGTGTATGTAGCTGAATTCTGTTTGCTAAGATTTTATTGAGTGTTTTTGTGTTAATATTCATTAATGATACTGGTCTGCAACTCTCTTTCTTTTTTTTTTT
>NW_003852544.1:1993751-2016777 GCF_000181295.1 Otolemur garnettii
ATAGTCTGAGGTCTGGTAGCGTGATTCCTCCTGCTTTGTTTTTATTCCTGAGTAATGTCTTGGCTATTCGAGGTTTTTTCTGATTCCATATAAAATGACAACTCTCTTTCTTTAATGAGACCTTTCCTGGTTTTGGTGTCATGATGATATTTGCTTTGTAGAAGTCGAAAAGGATTCCTTCCTTCTTAATGTTTTGAAGTAGGTTCTACAATATAGGTACTAGCTCTTCTTTGAAGGTTGATAAAATTCTGGTGTGAAGCCATCTGGCCTGGGATTTTTTTTGTTGGAAGCTTTTTTATTGTTGTTAGAATTTTGGTGCTTGATAATTGATTGATCTGTTCAAGAATTCTCTTCCTTCCTGGTTCAGTCTGTGTAGGGAGATAGTGTGATTCCAGAATTGGTCCATTTCCTCCTCGTTTTCAAATTTGTAGGCATAGAGTTTCTGGTAGAATTAAGTCATGATTACTGTTACTGTTACTTCTTTTTTCCTTTCTGATTGATCATATTAGGTATCTTTTCTGTTTCTAGTTAATCTGGCCAAGGGTTTATCAGTGTAGCTTTTCAAAGAACTAGCTTTTTGTTCTGTTAATCTTCTGAATGGTTCTTTTGTTCTCGATTTCATTTAGTTCTGCTCTGATTTTGGTTATTTCTTTTCTTCCACTGGGTTTAGGATTAGATTGCTCTTCCTTTTCCAGTTCTTTGAGATATATCATTAGATTGTTGACTTGTGCTCTTTCTTTTTTCTGAATGCGGGCTTTTAATGTGATAGATTTCCCTCTTAGAACTGATTTTATACTATCCCAAAGGTTTTGATAACTTGTGGCTTCATTGTCATTTTGTTCAAGGAATCTCATTATTTCCTTCTTTATCTTGACACTAGGTTATTTAGTTTCCATGACTTTGTGAGTAGATGAGTCTTTCCATTGGCATGGAGTTTTACTTTTATTCCATTGTGGCCTGTAAGGATGCAAGATATGATTTCAATTGTTTTAATTTTGCTAAGAGTCAATTTGTGTCCTAGAATATGGTTGATATTAGAGAATGGTCAAGAATGCATATCTAGTAGTATTAGAGTGACATGTTCTGCATATGTCTGTTAAGTCCATTTGTTCTGAAGTCATGTTTAGTTCTATCATTTCTTTGTTTAGTTCTGCTTGGAACATCTGTCCAGTTCTGTTAGTGAGGTGTCCCTGGCTATTACAATGTTGTTATTGTATTGTTCAGACTAAGTAGGGCTCCTTTTGTAAATCTCAGAATGTTCTTATTGGGTGCAGAGCCCATCTTTTTCTTTCTTTTATTGCTTTAAAGTCAGTTGTATCTGTGAAACGGATTGTGACACCTGCTTTCTTATAGGTCCATTTGCCTGAAATACTGTTTTCTAACCTTTCACCCTGAGTTTAGATTTGTCCTTGGGGATTGGATGTGTTTCCTGAAGACAACATATACTTGGCTTATACTTTTTAATTAGGGTGACCAGACGTCCCGAATTTGGCGGGACAGTCCCGCTTTTCAACAATTTGTTCCGCAGCCTGCGGTTTAAGAAAAGTCCCGATTTTTGGGAAGAATGCACAAACGGGCTGGAGAACAAGAAGAGAATATACGGTTTTCGGCCACCATATGGCTATTTTGCCAGAATATGAGTTTTATATTATTTTTGTTAATTTTATAATGTTAAACTGCTGAGAAGTGATTATTGAGAACTGCTTATCAAAGTTTGCCTTGTTGTCAGGCCCTGCCCTGCTCCGTCCCCTGCCCCGCGCCCCACCCCGCTCCGCCCCCCAGCCATGTTGTCCCGCCTTACAAATGTTAGACTCTGGTCACTGTATTTTTAATCCATCAACCAGCTTGTGCCTGTTTAGTGGGGAATTCAAGCCATTTGCATTCATTGAGAGGATTGATAGAGTGGAGTTCTATTCATCTTGTTGTGTGAAGGTCTTTTGCTTTGTTTTATCTCCTGGGCTATTGTAGGAGTTAGGCTTTGTCCTTTAGTTTCTGGGTATCTTTGCTGGTGGTTTATTGTGTTGGACTGTGTGAGTTGCAGAGCTAGTCTTCCTCAATGGGGTACTTGTTGATAATAGATTTGATTTTTCCTTTGAATATGAACTTAGTTTTTTGATGGTCCTGAGCCTAAAGGATCATAGGCTGGCAGTTGTTTTGTTTGAAAAGATTGAAATGTTAGAGCCCACTCTCTTCTGGTTGTAAAGTTAACATAACCTTCTGTGGTGACCTGAGGAATCTGCTGTCACCCTGATGGTTTTGCCTTATTGGTCAGCTGCTGCTTACATCTTGCTGCTTGCAGAATATTGTCTATAATTTTTACTTGACCAGGGTGAGTACAATGTGTCTAGAAGATGATCTGTTTGAATTGAGTTGACTTAGGGTTAATATCCATCCAGTAGTTGTATGTCTGAGTCTTTAACAATGTTTGAGAAATTTGTAACTATAATGTCCTTAATTAGGGCTTCCATGCTGTTGGGATTCTCCTTTTCTCTTTGGGGACACCTATATTTCATATGTTTGTACACTTCATATCGAACCTTGGTTCTCTAAGAGATTGCTCTACTTTTACTCTCTTCTCTGCCTCTTTAAATGACTAGGTAAGCTCAAGGGCCTTGTCTCCAAGCTCTGAAATTGTCTTCTCTATGGTTTAATCTGTTATTGAAGGGTTCTACTGTGTTTTGAAATTCCCCGAATGACTTCTTCAATTCTTTGAGCTCTGTTATATCCTGTGCAATTTTTTTCTAGATCCTTGGAAACTTTGTCTTATCTTTTTTTAAATTCTTGGGTCAATTTTTGGATTTCCTTTTGTTGGGTTTCCACTTTTCAATTCCCTTCATCATTTTTGCCCTTCATAATCTGAATTCCATTTCTGTCATTTCTACAATTTCTTTGGAATCTTCTGTGGTAGCTACATTGTGATCCCTTGGGGGAGATGATCTGTTCAAATTCTTCATGTTGTTGATTTTCCTCAGATAAATAATAATAATAAGATAAAGATTAAAGAAAAATGAAGAAAAGAAAAAAATGTGAGAAGCAGTGGAGAAAGAAACAAAAAATAAAAATGAGGAGAAGGAACAGAAAACTTAAAAAGCAGAAAAAAGAAAAGGAAAAAAGTATATTGATGTAACTGTGGTTAACATAACATTCTGTGGTGACCTGAAAGACATAACAAGGGGATAAAACAAAAAGAATTTTTTAGTTGTTCTGTGTTCTTGTATGGCAGGTTATTAAAACGTGTATTTTTCAAGGACACAAGGTGGTATTACAGTATTAGGAAAAAACAAAACAAAACAAAAAACAGCCACTTTTGGTAGTGAAGATTCTAGGCTGATTTCCAGTTGCCTGACTTTTTACAGCTGGTTGCCAAGAGATCAGACCTGGTTTTCTTGATCTAGGAGTGAAAGTTGTGTGGCTGGTGAAGCCCTAGGGGAGAGTGTCTCAGACCTGAAAAGTATGCTGAATGCCCAAGGGTGCTGCAGCTCAGATCCAGGATCTCGTGATTCCCCCCCCCCACACTAAAACAGAGGGCCTATCTCAGTTGTCCAAATGGTACATGGACATTGAAAGGAGGCCTGTAGGGTGTGAAGTTCTCTAGTCTAGTTGGTTGTGCTGCGATCTCAGCTCAAAGATGGCTGCCTGAGCTTGGAGGGTGGGGCTGAAATCTGCGGTGCTGGTCCCTGGAAAGCCATGCCAAGCTACACACATGGCAGGAGTTGGCGGCTCTGGGTCTTAGTGATTTCTGCCCTGTCCCTTTCTGCTGCCACATGGGCATCAGGGCTCTTTTTCCCAATGTTAGGTAGGTAGCCTGGTTGCCTGCTCTTCAGATTCCATGCCCTGACTCTTGTGAAGAAGTACCCACTGGAGCTTTGTCAGCTCTGTCCCTAAAGAAGCTGCTGGCCAGTTCACTGTCTCTCTGGACCAGTGTTTAAGCACCCAACAATTCTGTGGGACCCCTGCTTCTGCTTGCCTCACTCCACACTCTCTGCCTGGAAAGGCTCACTTAAACTTCAACTTGTACCTGGTTCACTCCACAGGTGATGGGGGGGGTGGTGCCACATAATGGTGGTGATTTTCTGGCAGACCTAAGCCCCCTGCTAGTCCTTGTACAGTCTGTCCCTAGGTCACGTACTCCATTGTACCTGCTTGCTCTTCTGGTCCCCCTCTCTTCTATGTTTTCCACTCCTCTTGTCCCATGCTGTCACCCTGTACCTTCACAATATTGTTGCTGAGCAGGTTGATCCAAAGGTGGTGATTGGTCCCTCCTCTCCCCAAACTCCACAAGAGAGATTGGTGAGAAGTTGTCTCTAGTCTGCTATCTTGGGTTGATCTCCTGCAGCAAATCTTTGAATGATGCCAACAATAATGATGATGGTGATACTTTCTGTTAGCAATTTTGAAATGCTTACTAACTGCCAGAGATTGTATGGAGTACAAGTATGCATTATCTTATGTAATCCTTTATCTGTGAGGTCACTGCTGTGTTTCAAGTGATCTGAAACCAAACTTTTCTACAAAATGTATATGCTTAGAATGTATTAATGCACTTAGTGTATACATAGTACTGAGGACAAAATCAACATCATTGCAGGTTTGTTTTTAATTTTGTCATTTTTTTGTAAAAGCCACTGAGCAACTAAGTCATTATTAAAAATTAAATACTGAACACAATTGTTTCAATGAAACATGCTACCTTAATTAAAACTAGATAGATGGGCTCGGCGCCTATAGCTCAACCGGCTAAGGCGCCAGCCACGTACACCTAAGGTGGCGGGTTCGGATCCCCAGCCCGGACCCGCCAAACAACAATGACGGCTGCAACCAAAAAATAGCCGGGCGTTGTGGCGGGCGCCTGTGGTCCCAGCTACTTGGGAGGCGGAGGCAAGAGACTCGCTTGAGCCCAGGAGTTGGAGGTTGCTGTGAGCTGTAATGCCATGGCACTCTACCCAGGGGGAAAGCTTGAGGCTCTGTCTCAAAAAAAAAAAAACTAGATAGATGGTAATTTTTAGGCTTAAAATAGCTCCAGCCTTCATACTACCTCTTACTAAAAAACAATGAGACATAATTGTTTCATGATTTAGCAGCAGTTCTTAATTGTACGTTTCAATTTTAATGTGCCTTGTCAATTGGAGATTACCAGCTGGCTATTTTGATAAATTGATTTTGTTTTATTGCTATCATGGAAACCCATTTTTTCCCCAGTCCCTGGAGGTTGTTATTGATGTTACTGGAAAATTGACGTTATATGCCTATGCCAGATGGGAAGGAAGAGTTAGAGCTCACTGAATTACATTCAGTAATAAGTCAAGAATAGAAAGGAACTTATTCTCCATACTTAAAAGAAAAAAAAAAAACAACTATAGAAAATAGTATTAGAGGATTATACTAAGAGGGTACAATTACTTAGAGTATTAAAAAGCAAAATCTCATTGTAGTTAGGTGTCCAGGATTTAGTTTCTGTAGTTTGTCAGTTTCTTTTTGTATTTGTTTCTGTGTTTCTGATCTTCTGTCTTCCATGTGATTATTGCTTGTGAACACCAACCTCAATGGACAGCAGGAAGGAAGCATAAATCAAACCAGTCCCAATGCTCATATGTAATTATGTAACTAATAAAAAGTAATAAAATGTCTTTTTCAGACATATATCATGTGATAAATAATAGTAAAGATAGTGATGTTTGACATATATAGTTCCTCGTACCCATTATTTAATGTTAGCCACTATTGTTTGCTTATTTGATTCTTCTAATAATTGTGTGATAAGAGAGTAAAAGTTTTTAGTCATAGATCTGAGACTAAATGAGAATATAGATATGCTTATTTACAGCTTTAGTTAATGTCAAAGGAAATACTAGGATACCTTTAAATATTTTTAGATGTAAACATAGGAAGTATTAACATGCAAATCACAAACTGATCTGTGCATTCATTCCAAACAAGATATTCCTCAAAGGTTTTTCTCTCCACCCTCTCTTCAAACTACCTTGGTAGGACCCCTTGCATTGTGTAGGGGTCTTCCTATAATCATGTACATGATCCATTTAGTCAACAGAAGGATTCTTCATACCAAAAGTCCCAGGAGTAAATTGTAGTATATTCTTTTTGTAGCACACATGGTCACAGCACCAGTCAGTCTGGAGTCTACATTTAGATTTTTCTGTGTAGGGCATGAATATCCTTACAGAATTAAAATGAGCTATCTTCAAGATACTGCACTCTTGACACTGGGATCAAAGGGCCACTCCTTTCAACTTCCAAGAGGCTTTCCTCATGGAAGAGCTGCCACAGAAGATGCAGTATCAGTTTATCCTGAAGCCCAGGTGCCTGACTGCCATCCAGTACCTGAAAGTAAATTGCTTTTTCTCCTTCATAGTTTTCTTTCAGCAAAAATTTTCATTTCTGAACACAAATTTTGTACAAAGGCAAAAACTCAGACTTCCAGCCAGATCAGATAGCAAATTCCAAATAATTTGCTAAATGTTTTGAAAGGAAAGATGGAGTTTTAGAAAAAGACAGTTTTATAAATCAGCAGTAGGCATGACTGACTTATAAACAAGTTAGCAGCAATAGTCTGTCCCTTTTTTCTTCACCATTCTGCCCCCTTTAACCTTTTTGACTCTGTAGGCACCAGGTGCTTCAATGCATTCTTTGTACTGTAACACACACTAACTGTGTTTTCCCCTAAATGGTCACACTATAAAAGGAGGCTTTCAGTGATGGGTATCAGAAAATTCTGATGCCCTACCTGGTTCCTGGTACTGATAAGTATGTGAAGACTAAGATGATTTCTATAGAAGTCTCTTCTTAGCCTACTTATCTAATATGAATTTCCTATGAACATAATACTTTAGAATCCTAGAAGTAGTATTCAACATAACAGCATCATAATTTATCCTAACCTAAATTTGAGATGTAAGTATTCACTTTAAAAGTAAGATTGAATAAGAAACAGAAGAAAAAAGATACCAAAAAAGCATCAGTGGGATAGTAGAAAATCAATGTTGTTGAATTTCTGCAACTTTATCAGTTTGAACTAACTGGACCATCCAGTGAACAGTAGCACTGTCTTTTGCAAATGAGCAAGCTTAGGTCCAAGGAATAGTAAGTTAAAAGGGATGGCACGGACCTTGAGAGACCACCTTCCTGCCACATGGCAGATTGTTGGCATCAGCCAAGTGAAATTCTGAAATTCTTCATATCTGTGTTACCCAATCGATGTAACATAAATGGAAACACTGGTCACACTGTTTTTAACCTCATTGCAGAATAACCTTACTTTAAGAAAAATCTGTATGCTATCCAAACTTACAGAAAATGACAAATTACATCAGCGCTCATTGGAAAGGTCTTTTTTTTTTAAGTGTTAATACCAAAATCTTTTAAACAGAACCTCTTAAAATGAATTTTAAATTGTTTAATTTATAATTTTATTTTCATGCTAAAACAGTTTCTGAAATAATTGCCACACCAGTGTGAAACTTATTTTCATGTTCACCTCATTGATTCAGAATTTTGACATTTTATTGTACAAAAAGAGTTGTAACTGACATCTCTTCTCTTTGTTCATTATTATTTTCTTCATATTATTTTCCTGGCTTCAACCTGTTTTCCTTTCAACCTACTGAGCTCTACCACTTCTTACATCCATTAGTTCTCTCTTATTTTTATTTTTTCCAACAGAGTATGTATTTAGTTCTCATTCATGTAAGTACAAATGAAGATTTCTTGGGGAAGAGGTGGGAAAACGTTTGTTCTCTTGAATAAGTTTCTTCTTTCATAAATTACACAGGGCCCAAGTGGCACAGTGGATTAATGAATGAGCCCCTCTCAGCTTTACTTCTGTCCATATCCCACTTGAATTCCATGGTTATTATGATAATGTAGGTCTGCATATAACCTCTGACCTGCTTTCCTGCTTTCTTCCTAGTAAAATCCTATCTCTGGATGAACTCCTAGGAGAAATTATTCAGCAGCAGAGCAGATTGGTGTCACTAATGTCCAGCTTTAGTTGAACACTCCATCCTGGCCTGGCAGTCCTAACTTTGTTGCATTTTCTAACTACCTGTATCAACTTCCCCATACACAGACACACACAACTCCTATCACTTTCGGTTGACCACCTGACCTCAAACTTTATGCTTTATTAGCAGATCAGTAGATCAGCCATTATGGACTTCTTCATCTTACCAATACCACGTGTATAGACTTAGAATTTGCAACAGTTATATTCTTTTATATAATGGGAAATTGATATTTTGGACTCTTAGGCTGTGTACTCACATTCTTGGGCCATTTTGAAGGGGTGCTATAGAGATACTGTGATTTTCTATCCATCAAAATGTGAACTCTATAAAGGCAAGGATTTGTGTCTTTATGCTCGCTTCTATATTCCTAATACCTATAACAGTGCCTGGCATATATAAAAATAGGAACTTAAAAAATACTTGCTGAATGAATGAACAAATTAATAGACCTGTCTTTAGCTCACTAAAGATGCAATGAACATAGCCAGGCTGAGGAGAATACTTCTACCTTTATACCAGTGTTTTTCAAAACTATTTCTTTAGGTCCCTTGTCAGTTTTATTTTAATTAACTTGACTAATAATCAGGGGTCAAGAATCTTAAACAGTTTTGCCAATGACTTGCTTAATTAAATTGACTAAGCATCTTCTGCTTAGTTTCACTTTGTTGGAAATTACAATAGTAGTGATTCCACATGTAAATAATTGATAGTAAAAGGGATCAGGTATGGAATAAGCATAGACCAATGGTACCAAGACCCACTAAGCAGCAGAATCCCCTGTGCCCTATGAAATGTTGAAAAAAGAAATAGCAAAAGATGTTAACAAATGTTAACGTACCACGCTCATGGCTGGGAATAATCAACATTGTTAAAGTCTATACTATCCAAAGCAATATACAGATTTAATGCAATCCCCATTAAAACACCAATGTTATACTTTGAAAAACTTGAAAAAATAGTTCTTCATTTCACATGAGACCAGAAAAAACCTTGAATAGCCAATGAAATTCTTAGAAATAAAAACAAATCTGGAGGCATCACTTTATCAGACTTCAAGTTATACTACAAGGCTATAGTGATCAAAACAGCATGATATTAGCACAAAAATAGAGATACAGATCTATAGAACAGAATAGAAAGCCCAGAGATGAAATCAGGCTCTTATCACCATCAAACAAAAACATATTGGGGAAAAGAATTCCTATTTAATAAATGGTACTGGGAGAAGTGATTAGCAACATGCAAAAGACTAAAACTAAACCCACACTTGACTCACAATTTAAAAAGATTTAAATCTTAAGATACAAAATGATAAGAATTCTAGACACAAGTGTGAGAAAAACTCTGGATAGTATCAGCCTGGGGAAAGATTTTATGAAGAAGCCCCCATTGGCAATCATAGCAAGACTAAAAATTAAAAAATGGGACATGATCAAGCTAAAAAGCATTTGCACAGCTAAAGACACAACAATAAAAGCAAACAGCATTCAGAATGGGAGGATATATTGGTATGTTACAAAAATGAGAAAGAGCTAATAACCAGAATTTACACAGAACTCAAAACTAATCAGCAAGAAAAAAGCAAACAATTCCATTTATCATTGGGCAACAGATATGAACAGAACGTTCTCCCAAGAAGACAGATGAATGGCCAACAAACACTTGAAAAAATGCTCATCATCCTGAATCATCAGAGAAATGCAAATCAAAACAACCCACCTAGCCCCAGTGCGAATAGCCCACCTCATAAAATCCCAAAGCTCCAATGCTGGCATGGACGTGGAGAGAAGGAAACACTGAAACACTGCTGGTGGGATTGCAAACTAACACAGTCCTTTTGGAAAGAAGTATGAAGAAGTCTCAAGGATCTAAAATCTCTGATCCCACATTTGATCCCACAATCCCATTACTCGGTATCTACCCAAAAGAAAAACAAAAACATTTTACCTTTGCACTGGACTGTTTATCACAGCTCAATTCATAATCACCAAGACGTGGAAACAACCCAAGTGCGCATCAACTCATGAATGAATAAATAAATATCGTATATGTATATCATGGAATGTTATTCAACCATAAAAAAAGAGAGACTTTACATCTTTTGGATTTACATGGATGTGTTTGGAGAACATCCTCCTAAGTATTAAAAGAGTGGAAAAGCAAGTATCCAGTGTACTCAATACTAATGTGAAACTAGTAGATGAACAGCTACATGCCCATATGAGAGAAAAACCCAACTACATTCAAGTAGGTGAGAAGGAGAGAAGGGAGAGTAGTGGGTTTGGAGTGGTAACCTCTCACCTAGTGGGTACAATTCAGGGGCATATATGGTCTAACCTTCTGGGTGAAGGTCTCAACTATGACCTGGACTTTACCTAACAAATGCAAACAATGTAACCTAATCATTTGTATCCTTATATTAATCTGAAAAAAGTAAAAACAAAATTAAAAAAGAGAGGAAGTTAAAAAAAAAAAGACTCTCCTGTGTAACTAAAAAATCATAGGTGAACCACAATGCTTTAAAACATTTTTTTAAATACAGAAGAATTTGATGAACAACTGTTTTCTAAGCCAGTGATTTGGAAGGGGCTGGATAGTAAAATCACAGGTTAATGTTATACAAAATTAAGGTTATTTTATATAGGTGCTTATGTAACAAGAGAGAAAACAAACTTCCACAATTTTTGTATTGATGGGGTTCAAAATAATAACAATTGAGTACAACTTTATGTAATAGAAATTTACTAATGAGAAGCAAATTCTTGTGGAGAGATAACATTTCACTTAATTAGAATTTAAAGTTAGTAGCGGCCCCTGTAGCTTAGTGGGTAGCTCAGTGGGTAGGATGTCAGCCACATATACTGAGGCTGGTGTGTTCTAACCCTGTCCAGTCCAGCTAAACAACAATGACAACTGCAAAAAAAAATAGCCAGGCATTGTGGCAGGTGCCTGTAGTCCCAGCTACCTGGGATGCTGAGGCAAGAGAATCACTTAAGCCCAAGAGTTTGAGGTTGCTGTCACACTACCAAGGGCAACATAGTGAGACTCTGTCTCATTAAAAAAAAAGAATTTAAAGTTAGTAATCTAATCATCAAAATTGATTGCAAATGTTCTGAACTGCAATTAAAGTTTTATATTTCATCTTTGAAAACTTAGGTACTGCCAAATATTGACATTGTTTTACAAGCATCTACTATTAATTGAACATATTCCCCTCTTGGATGGCTTTTGTAGAATTTTGTTAGATTCTTCACATATTTGCCTTTTAGCATATCATTTCATTGCAGATTAATCACTTCTAATTGGTGATTAGGTGGAAGCTCCTCAGTTGCATAGTTCAATGGAACTTTTTTTTTATTACTTGGGATTCATTGAGGGTACAAAGAATTAGGTTACACTGATTGCATTTGTTAGATAAGTCCCTATTATGATTGCGTCTCCCTCAAGAGGTCTGCCATACACTGTGACACCCATCCCCCTCCCTGCTCCCCTCTCCCAGCTCTCTCATTTCCCTATCCCACTCCTTGTATTAGCGTATCTACTGCCTTCATATTAGAATTGAGTACCTGGGATTCTTGCTTCTCCATTCTTGTGATGCTTTACTAGGAAGAATGTGTTCCACCTTCCTCCAGGTTAATACAAAAGATGTAAAGTCTCCATCTTTTTTAATGGCTGAGTAGTATTCCATGGTATACATTTATCACAGCTCGCTAATCTATTCCTGGGTTGGTAGGCATTTAGGTTTTTTCCACATTTTGGCGATTGTAAATTAAACTGTGATAAATAGTCTAGTGCAAATGTCCTTATGACAAAAGGACTTTTTTTTTTCTTCTGGGTAGATAGCCAGTAATGGGATTGCAGGATCAAGTGGGAGGTCTAATTTGAGTTCTTTGAGGGTTCTCCATACTTCCAAAAAGGTTGCATTAGTTTGCCATCCCACCAGCAGTGTAAAAGTGTTCCCTTCCCTAATTATCCATGCCAGCACCTGAAGCTTTGAAACTTTGTGATGTGGGCCATTCTCATTGGGGTTAGGTGATATCTCAGAGTAGGTTTGATTTGCATTTCTCTGATGATTAGGGATGATGAGCATTTCTTCATATGTTTGTTAGCCATTCATCTGTCTTCTTTAGAGAAGGTTCTATTCATGTCTCTTGCTCAGGGTTATATGGGATTGTTGGGTCTTTTTTTATTGATTAATTTGAGTTCTCTGTAGATCCTAGTTCACAAGCTTTTGTTTGATTCATAATATGCAAATATCTTTTCCCATTCTGAAGGCTGTCTATTTGCTTTGGTTGTTGTTTCCTTAGTTTTACAGAAGCTTTTCAGTCTAATTAAGTCCCATTTGTTTATGTTTGTTTTTGCAGTTGCCACAGAAGTCTTCATTAAATCTTTCACCAGGCTGATATCTTCAAGTGATTTCCTCACACTTTCTTCAAAGATTTTTATTGTTCCATGCCTTAGATTTAAATCTTTTATCCATCTTGAATAAATTTTTGTAAGTGGTGAGAGGTGTGGGTCCAGTTTCAGTCTTTTACATATGGTTATTCAGTTCTCCATTTATTGAATAGGGATTCTTTTCCCCAGTGTATGTTCTTTTTTGGTTTATTAAAGATCAGGTGGGGGTACTATGTATGTTAGGTTCATCTCATAGTTTTCTATTTGGTTCCAAATGTCAATGTCTCTGTTTTTGTGCCAATATCATGCTATTTTAATCACTATGGCCTTGTAGTATAGTATAGCCAAAAGTCAGGTGGGGTGATACTCCTAGCTTTGTTTTTATTACTAAGAATTTCCTTGGCTATACGGGGTTTCTTCTTTTTCTATACAAAGTGAAGAATTACTTTTTCCAAATCTTAAATGTATGATGATGGTATTTTCATGGGGATTGCATTGAATGTGTACATTGCTTTGGACATTTTGACAATGTTGATTCTTCCCAGCCATGAGCATGGTATGTTCTTCCCTTTGTTAATATCTTCTGCTATTTCTTTTCTTAGAGTTTCATAATTTTCTTTGTATAGGTCCTTCACCTCTTTTGTATGTATATTCCTAGGTATTTCAATTTTTTGAAGCTACTATGAAGGGAATTGTGTCCTTGATTAGCTTCTCATCTTGGCTGTTACTGGCAGATACAAAGGCTACTGATTTGTGGACATTAATTTTATATCTTGAGATACTACTGTATTTTTTGATCACTTCCACGAGTCTTGTGGTTGAGTCTTTGGGATTCTCTAAGTATAAGGTCATATTGTCGGCCCTCAGAATTTTTTTTTTAATTTGAAAATCACATTTTAGTATAAAGGCAACAGAGATGAAAAATACATCTCTAGATGAGACCATGTATTAAAAAATATTAGTGTCCATATAATCCCAGCACATCAGGAGTTGAAGGACAGTCTGGGTAACACTGTAAGACCCCCACTTCTACAAAAGATTTTTAAAAATTAGCCAAGAGGGGGCAGCGCTCTGTGGCTCAGCTGGTGGGGCACTGGCCCCATATACTGAGGGTGGTGGGTTCAAGCCCAGCCCCGGCCAAACTGTAACAAAAAAATAGCTGGGCTTTGTGGCAGGTGTCTGTAGTTCCAGCTGCTTGGGAGGCTGAGGCAAGAGAATCACCTAAGCCCAGGAGTTGGAGGTTGCTGTGAACTGTGTGACACCACGGCACTCTACCGAGGGTGATGAAGTAAGACTCTGTCTCTAAAATAAATAAATAAATAAATACAAAAAAAAAAAAAAACAGGGCAGCACCTGTGGCTCAAAGGAGTAGGGTGCCAGTCCCATATCCAGAGGTGGCGGGTTCAAATCCAGCCCCGGCCAAAAACCGCAAAATAAATAAATAAATAAATAATATAAAATAAAAATTAGCCAAGCAGGGCAGCACCTGTTGGCTCAGTGAGCAGGGTGCTGGCCCCATATACCAAGGGTTCAAACCCAGCCCTGGCAAACTGCAACATGAAAATAGCCAGGTGTGAGGCTGGTGCCTGTAGTCCCAGCTACTTGGGAGGTGAGGCAAGACAATCAAGAGCTGGAGGCTGCTATGAGCTGTGATGCCACGGCACTCTACCCAGGGTGACAAAGTGAGACTCTCTTAAAAAAAAAAAATTAGCTACACATAGTCATCTGTACCTGTAGTCCCAGCTACTTGAAGTCTAAGGTAGGAGAATCACTTGAGGCCAGGAATTCAAGAGGCTGCAGTGAGTTGTGATGGTGTTGTTGCACTTTAGCCTGAGTGACAGAGTAAGACTCCAACTCAAAAAAAAAAAAAATCATAGCTCAATGGAAGGTGAGAAACAGGATGATAAAAAAGCCATAAGAGGCTAGGCATGGTCCTATAACCTCAGAACTTTGTGAGGCCAATGTGGTGGGAGGATCACTTGATCCCAAAAGTTCCAGATCAGCCTGGGGAACTACCACATGTGCATACCAAAAATAAAAATAATTACCCAGGTATGGTGGGGCATACCTGTAGTTCAAATGTGCCTACCAAATATAAAAAGAATTACTCAGGTATGGTGATGCATACCTGTAGTCCCAGATACTTGGGAGGCTGGGGTAGGAGGATTACATAGGCCCTAGAGTTGGAGGCTGCAGTAAGCTGTGATCATACTACTGTAGCCTGTGAGGCAGAGAAAGACACTGTCTGAAAAAATAAAGTAAAAACAAAATCTGATCGACAACCAGGGGTCCTCAAACTTTCTAAACACTGGGCCAGTTCACTGTCCCTCAAGACCGTTGGAGGGCTGGACTGTGGGCCTGGGACGAGTCAGCTGCTAAGCAGGACAGGCAGTGGCAGCAAAAACACCCGGCAGGTTGGATAAATGTCCTAGGTGGGCCGCAGTTTGAAAACGCCTGGACTAGCACTTAAGTGCACACACAGAAGTAAATCTCAATGAAAATCAAGCTGGGAGAGGCGGGGGTGGGTAAATTCACACTTACTGGGTATGATGTACACTGGGTGGGGGACAAGCTTATAACCTTGACTCATTATGGAATAAACAAAGTATGTAAACAAAATGTGTACCCTCTAGGAATCAGAAATTTTAAAAAATTAAAAATTAAAAATAAAAAAATGAAAAATCACAAGAATCAGGAAAAAGATATATTTTTATTATAGAAAAGATGTAAGCTTTGTTTCATAATTTTCTAGAAGGAAGGTGGTAACTGTTTCTCCCTTTACATATCTATTTCCATCAGCATTAAAACTAAATTAGGCTTTCAGATTAATGATTCTCACTAGAGAATTATGTGATTATTAAGACCAGTGGGCATAAGAGTATTAACACAAGAAAAAATTGTGATTTTTAGAAATTAGACAACAGTCTTAAATTGTCCTTAAGATACATTAATTTTTAAAAGTGTAAATTGATTCTATTATTCTTGGAATTATCAGATTACATGAGTACTAAGATGAGAATGATTCCATTTTTATAATTAGATTTAATATTGAATTACTTTAACAATTTAGCTGATATTGATGATAAATTTTTCAACTTCTGTTTTGCATACTTAAAATTACTCTCTAAATCACTGACTCAAAACTAAAAGAATGCAAGAACTATTCAAATTATAATTATTGAAAAGTTTTTTTAAAAATTGTTTTAGACATGAGCCATCATCTCTAGAAGACTTAGAACACATTGATTCCATAGGAATCAATCCGTACATAGGATCACACCGTACATCTAGCTGCCTGTGTGACTGACTGAGCGAGTTAACATCCTCTTCTTTTCTCTCATGTCATCTAGTTTCTTGCCTCTCAGGGCCTCAACTGTACGTTAGACGTTTAGTCAGTCTCTCTTCTCTCTTGATGCTGGTTTCTGGGCTGGGTTTGCCCCATTCCCATGCCCACCTCCTCTGCATTTACACAGCTTGCCCACTCCTTTCTCTCTGTCTCCTTCCCTCTCTGTCATGATCTGGTTCTCATGGGCGGTCACCTCACCAGTCTCTGTGCTGCTCCCTACTCATGCATAGTCACCATCACCCCAACCCCTTAGAATTTGTGTCTACATTCCCCTTGGGGCATACACATCACCCCTTCCTACCTCAGGTTCTTCAAGAGGCCAGGGAACTCAGCAGTCCCTACCTCAGAACCCTGCTTCTCCCCTCAGGTTACCCCCATCCTCTACAGGAGCATCACAGAATCCAGGCTGCCATGGTAACTGCACTAGAGGGAAAGGCAAGAGGGGGGTCCGAGAAGGCCTTGGTCCCAGGAGGCTTCCTTTCCCATCCCACAGGGACTCCAGGGGCTTTGTGTGGGAGACATGACACCCAGGTGGGGACACCAGGACTGTTTTTACATTTCTGCTGGGGCATCCAGGTAGAGGCAGGGTCAGTCTTGAAGGAGTCTCTTCCAAGGGGAAAGGCAGAGAAGAACTTCAGAGACACAGGCCCGCAGCCTGAGGGGCACACAGAGATACCCAGATATGGAGTAAGGGCCCAGCCCCTCACAACTGGCCTTGGTCCCAGTCAGACTGTGCCATGTGACTTGGTCACTCTGAAGCCACGTGGATGGGCATACCCTGGGCCCCACACCCCTGCCCAGCAGGCAAGGTGTCCTGAAAAACCTGTGTGTGGTCAGGAGAGAGAAGGTAAGGCCCTATCCAGCAGTGCTTCCCTTACACTCCTTTCAGGTGAAGGCTCTCTACAGCATGATGACACCGCAGGACTCAAGCCCGAGCTCCAGGCAGGGGCTATGTCACCCCTGGGGGTCTTCAGGCTTTTGTGAAAGGGTATAGGGGGAAACCAGCTTGGGTAACTGGCCCACTCCTTCCCTGCCCACCTTCCACCAAGCAAGCAAGGAGGCCCTGCACCCCTCAGCACCTGACATGCCATCTGCACCGGTCAAGGCAGAGAGTCCGTGCTTCACTGCAGAGATGTCTGTGCCATCATCTGTTCTGAGGAAGCTGGTGCCTCAGCTCCTCTGGGATCACTGGCTGCTATAGCAGGTAGAGGGTGCCTAAGGATAGGAGGAATGGCTTGTGACACACAGATGTTGGTCTTGTGTGCCTTGACACTGGTGTGGCCCCTTCTAAATGGAGAAGAGACCATGTTCTCAAACAGGAATGGAATGAGGTTCTCCGAAGGAAGATTCTCTGTGGAAGAATGGTCATTCTTCCCAACTGCTGCACCCTGGGTGTTCTCAGGGAAGTCTTCTAGGGAACTGGCTCCCCATGAGGACACACCCCTGTCCCCAAGACTTATGAGACACAGCATGAAGCAAGGGCCTGACTGCTGAAATGCTGTGTAAAATGAAGGACATTCTGAAGTTGGGCCTGGGAGGACCCAGGAGACAAAATGGAGGGAAGAGGGGTACACTAGCTAGGGGTGCCAAGTGGGAGGTTGTGGAGGGGACTGGCCTCTCAGGTGGGTCTGGAACCCCAGTTGTTGGAGATTTTTAAGACCCAAAGAACTCTGAACTGCATAGAAACACCTACTGCCACAACATGCCCTTTCCTTCCCTCTGATAATCTGGGGAGGTAGGGAGGTGGTCATGGCCTCTTGGGGTTAGACTTGGGCACAGACCAGGGTGAGCCACTTTTGGAGCCTGTGCTCAGCCTCCATCCCATTATGGGGCTGGAAAAGAACACACGAGTGGCCAAAGGTGAGACCTCACCACAGGGTCCCACACACCACCTGATTGGTCTAGAGCCTGCACCCCGGACCTTACTAGGCTCCATCCTGGCTGTAGCAGCCCACCCTGGGTTGCAGTCCTAATGGTCTTCACTTTTGTCCTGCTATAACACCATACTGCAAAGGGGCTGCAAGCTCCAGCCTGCCCATGTGTCACCACAGCAAACACTGGGGCCTTGTGACACATCCTACCACCCTCAGGCCTACTTAGGGGGTAGATAGGCAGTACAACATTTTAAAACAGAATAAGTTAATCATTTAAGTTATCAGGCACCAAGAGTGATTTGGAAAATGAAATGTCAACTTTCAATGATAATAAGAACTTAAGACTGGGCTGCTTCTAGCCCATCTTCTTAAGAAGTAGTGACAATTCTGTGCAAGATGATTCTAAGCTTTAAGGCCCAAGTTGCCAACAAATGCACAAGAACAGGCACTAGTTAGGCAGTGCCGGTGGGTCTGACTCTCCTGCAGGTCCTGGGCAGCTGGAGGGCAACCTTGCCTCCCCCACTCCTGCCCTCATTCTATGCCTTCTGAGCTACCAACAGGTGTGGTGGGCCAGGTCCAGAGCCCCAGGGCAGACTGGGGTGTGGCCACACTCCCTGACTTCAGGATGGTTGTGCTTTTGTCCTGGGAATGAGTCAAATGTGGTTCTAAATGTGGAAGTTGCCCGGATCAAACCATTTAGGGGACTGGGTAAGAGGCTGATGCTCTGGTGCTGACACCCTGGGGGTGCAAAGCCTCACAGAGAAGCAATGGAACACCAAAACAGGTGTGACTCCCTGTGCAGGGGCTCAGGTCATCCACTCCAGCCGCCTGCTCCACAGACAGGCACACCAAGTGCCAAGGAGACACACACCCCTCTTATTTCACCATCCTACTGACAATCCTCTGACATTGCAGAGGTGGAGCTGGCAGGGCTGAGGAGGGTCCTCTGAGGAAACCTCCTGCAAGCTGGGGTGGCCAAGCAGCCACTCCCAGTCCAAGTCTCAATCCTAGTCAGGCTCTGGAATGGTAGACTTGGACTCATGAACAGATCAAAGACAAGCTTTCTAAGCTGAGCTGACATGTCCTAGAGGTGGGTGGTGGAGAGGCAGGTACACAGGACACAGCTGGCAGTTTAGGCATGTGAGCCAGAGTTCTTCTCACCCCAGGCCAATCTCCTCTTCTCTGTTCCTTTTCCTATCTCTGCCCTGACTTCTACCCTAAGAGTCTGGAAGTCACAAGAACCAAGAGCTGCGCCAGGGCTTCCTCTCAAATGAAGTATGAGTGCCTCAGTCCCTAACGACTCTGACCAGCTCCATTCATGTGGGACACCTCTCCTGCAGTACAACCCAAAGGGACTCAGTCAGATCTGGGCTGTGAGCCACCACCCTACAAACACTGCCCAGCTATAGCCATACCAGTGAGACCCTTGCACTGAGAGAGCACTGAGGGGTGGCCCGAGCACTCCTGAATGGCTGGACCTACACCATGAAGGCTATTTGTTCCCAAAGCACAGGGCTTCCCAGGCCCTTCCTTCCTTCTCCCTCCTCCTTCTAAGAATCTGACCTAACTTCTACCCCAGGGACCCTGTTTCTAGAAGCTGCCTTCTTTGACCCCCTACTGGGGCCTCTGGCACCCATTCCCTGGGAAGGAGCCCATTTCCTCTGCACCCATCAGCATGGTGTCCTGTGCTCTTCCTCACTGACCTTCTCAAGTTCAGGACAGGTCTGATTAAACCCCAAGGTGGGTCCTAAAGAGAATGGAGGGGAGTGGTGGCTGCCCCATCAGATGTGAGTGTGGTCACTTTGTAGAGGAAGGAAGCATCTTCATTTGGCACAGGACAGCACATCTGGAGCACCATGTTGCCTCTGAAACTTGCACAAGTTTGATCAAGAGCTTTCAACCCAAAAAACTGAGATGCCCTTCCCAGCCTTGGGACAAGAAGCCGTCAGTGTGTCTTGCCTCTGTTCCAGAAGGTCTGACAGCCTTTCAAGTAGTGGAAGGAGAGAATGGCTTCTTCCAACCCTGTAGCCAAGTTTGGGCCCAATGTGGTGCCCATAATGTCAGGTAGCACTGAGGTGAGGAGGGCAGAGAAAACATGGCCTGGTACAGACCCAGCCATGCCCTATACTGGTAGAGCAGGGCTGTAGCTACAAATCTGGGGTCCTCATCCCCATCTTTGGAGCCCTGAGCCCTGCCACTGCCTGCTGCTCCTGGATGCCATCATCATCCATTTCCATCCTCTTGTCCTCTATCCTTCTGCCGCTCCCACCCATAGCAACTGCCTTGCCATGGCCCCGGCCTAAATGCTGGGTCCCCAGAAAGCACTGGCTGTCCCCTGTGTTTGGGGAGCCGAGTCCCTTGTCAGGATCCTAAGACCACTTCTGTCTGACCTTCCTTCTCAACTTTCCTCTTTTGGTAGCCTTGCCATTCCACTGCCAACAGGGATGGAAAAATCCACATCTTTGGTCTGTTGAACATGGGTTTCCAGGTTGGCAACATGACTCCTCTTCTTTGGGACTGAGAGGGAAATACCCAGAGGAATAGAGTGTGGCTCAGAGCCAGGCCCCAGGGGCAGGATGAGGCTGGGGCCTTTTGTCAGTGGCTCCTAAGTAGGGTGGGTGGAGGCATGGCCACAACTCATCACTGTCACAAGTGGGCCCAGTGGCCAGAGAATGTGCTGTGGTCAGGCCCTCCCCTCCTGGGGGAAAGGTCCAGGGTCTTTCAGACAGTGGAGAGTAGAGAGAAGGAGAGTGGGGGAAAGAGGAGAGTAGAGAGGAGGAAAGTGGGGGAAAGAGGAGAGTAGAGAGGAGGAGAGTGGGGGAAAGAGGCAGTGGGGATGTATCGTGGCCCCCCTGGTCTTGGAGGCCTAAGTCATAGCTTGGAGCCCCTGGGGGACTCTAAGGCCTCTTGCTGGTGCATCCACTCTTGTTCAGTCTTCTGCAGGGCCTGGATCTTCTCCTCATCCACCTGGACGTATTGCACCCCCTCCTTGTGAAGGACAGCATACACAGATGGCTGAGGGGACAGGATGGGGATTGGTGTCTGTAAACCATTAGTAAGGGGAGAGACCAAAGGCAGTATACAGATCCTGAGCTGTCTTGGGAGGATGGGCCCTGCCTGCCATGCTGGCCAGCCTCTGGAGCCTGCCTTCTTTCCCTGGGTATGGGCTTTCAAGTCTGAATCCCAGACTGATTGTCCTTCATGCTGGAGGTAGCGGCCCTCCCAGTCCTTCTTACTTTCCGAGGACCAGCCCTTCTTCAGCCTGGTGGACAGCCCAGGCTTCCACCTCTGTGACTGTCCATTCTTCTCTGGCCACCCACCCAAGGAGAGAAATCTGGATACTAACAAGTATCAGCCACAGGCCTTTATGCAGATGCCCCAATCCTTCCATCCATACTGGCTGGCTATGCACACTAACTAGAGAGGCCTCACGCAGCCCAAAGTCCCTTCCAAAGGCCACCACACCAACCTACACGTGTGCAAGAACCACCCAGATGGAGAGTTCTCTTCAGAGAAGAGATCAGGCCCAGATGCTGGATCCCTGAGTCACTCTGCAGCCTTAGTAGGTCAGGTTGGGCTGAGGGGTTGAGGGTGCCTGTGCTCTGATGAGGAGGAATGGGAGTCCTGAGCCCCAGATCACAGCACCACAGGTTGTAAAAGCCAGTATGGAGTGGGCATGGAAGGGCCTGCCCCACTGGCCCCAGGCTAGTATCTTAACTGACCCCACCTCTGTCCTGGCACCTTGCTCAGCTAGAGGTCCAGAGCCACGTAGTTAATACTGCCAGGGCTCTTCCCAGGGGCTGGGCTCTTGATGCCACTGGGAACTAGAGATGCAGAGGACAGGTTATGCTATTACCAGGAGGAAAAAAGACTAGCGAGTTTAGGAAACAGAGTGACCCACACCAGTGAAACATACTTCCGGGAGCGAGGCTCCTAGTCTGTCTCCTACTCTGAGCCATGTACCGGGACTGTTCCTGCTCTCATCCACATTCTCAGGACAGCTCCTTCATGTTGGTGTTATTACTGTTCATATTGTTTAACATACACACAGAGCTGTAGTTGTGAGCAGTGAGGTGACTTGCCAGGTCTGTTTTCTAAGCCCTAAACCTGTGCTAACCCACACGTAGCTTCTCTCACAGGGCGAATCTCTTTTACAGCCTCTTCTCAATCCCACCTTGCTTGCTGGCCGCTTAAGAAGGAAGCACATTTCCTTCATGCACTGGGTGCTGGACAGTTTCCTTCTGTTGCATCAGGTGGGCTCAGAGTGGGGCAGTCACAGCAGGCAGCTTGCTCCCTCTGCCCACTCCCAGAGACCTCACAGAGCTGCATGGCCTTTGCCTCTGGGCTGCAGGAGCTCACCCTTGAAGGTGACATGCCCCAGGTCCTGTCTTCATCCAGCTCCCTACGTGAGGAGACCACGTCCTTTCTGGGGCTTTCCTGAAGTCTTGATTCTAGTGAGAAAGGCTATATGTTTCTTTTTAGGCTGCTGCACTGGCTGGTTGATTCAGTCTCTCAACATCCATGTGGTCATTCCCAAGCACTGGGCAGCTTGCCCTTGTCAGTGAGCATCTTGGGGAGGAAAGGGATGCTGTGCCTGTGTTCACATCTACCACTACCCTGCCTCCATGAGTTACAAACATGTGCATCTCCCACTGCCGAGCAGGGACCTCCAGCTCTGCCTCTCCAGGGGCAGAGTCTCACCAGCCTGTCAGTCATGAGAGAGGTATGCTGTGTGTGCTCCTTAAGACAGACTTCCTAGGGGACAGGGATGTCTTCTCTACACCTAATGACTGCTGGATACCCATGCGCTCAAGGATTTGCAGAGGGAGATTAGATTACAAATGATACCAGGAGTTCTGGCCCAGGTGAGGTAGCTGAGTGGAGAGATGGGGACCAGCGACCTCAGGACTCACCACAGGTACAGAGCTTCCTACACTGTCTCTCAAGTCTGTACTGGTGATGGTCTGAGTGGACATGGGGCAGTGGCATTGGGAGCTGTGGCTGTCATGAGAAGAAGACAAGAGGGACACTGAACAGGCCTCAGGGGCCTGTTGTCCCAGCATCCATCTGGCCAAACCTGCTTGCACCCAGATTCAGATCTGATAGGGGCAAGAATATCATCCTGCTCCACAGATGATGCCAAGCCCCCGGGATACAGTCAGCTAACATCAGCAGCAGAATCCAGCTGTCCTGACCCACAGGCCAGTAACCCTCTGCTCATCTCCTTCAAGAGAAACCCAGGCTTCCACCCACACACTCACCTGAGCCTGGACCCACACTGGGAGATAGGTGATGAAGGATACTCATCAACAACAGTGACATTTTTGGGGGGAAGAGGTGCCAGGTTTGCTGAAGAAAGAAGCCAATAATACAACCAATATACACAACAC
>NW_003852544.1:2017100-2018087 GCF_000181295.1 Otolemur garnettii
CGTGTACACTTATACATAACACAGGGTACATCTAGTGTCCCTCACAGTGGTCCACATACACGTGTACACTTATACACAACACAGGGCACATCTAGTGTCCCTCACAGTGGTCCACATACACGTGTACACTTAGACACAACACACAGGTGTCTGTAGAGGGCTCCACTGACAATCCAGGTATACACAGAGGCCCAGCAGTGTTATATCACCTTTGTCCACATTGACAGGCCTTAGGGTCATGTTTTCAGATCCCACTGTGCCTATGGTAATGGTGCTGTACTTTCGTAATCCTAAATGGTGGTCTGACAGCAGATTTTCTGCCAAGGTTTCCTTTATACATGTGTAAAAGCAAAGTGGAGATGGCCACTGTGATTGTTCCCTGTGGATCCTGGATGGCTGTGTAGCCCATGGTGGAGGCAGGTGAATGCCAGGAGGCATGGAGGCTGCAACTGCTCCCTGCAGAGATCTAAGCCCTGTCAGCCAAAGCCATGAAGTCAACTCCACCTGGGTCCCCACTCCTCCTCCTCCCTCTTAGCCCAGTGTTGGTCCAAAGCCCCTAGAGCAAGGTCATTGCAGACAGAGACCTGAACTCTAGCTCTCCTTCCTGGTCTAAAGTACAGGGCACAGTCCCATCCTTATGGAACACCTACCCTTTGCCAGAGCCCCTTCTGGCCGTTCTCCTTCTAAACACACCTGGGAGGCAGGAAATGGTCTTCATTTCTCTAAAGCCTCACAGCTCTCTCACAGCTATGGAATCAGTACATGTTTTTATTTCCTCTTACTCCTGTTGTTAGGGTAAACAAGAGCACAGAAGGCTTTGCCAGAGCTAGTTCCCTATCACTATCATAGCCAGCAGACTACAGATCACACTATTTAGTTAACTTAGAAATACCTAAATCACATTATGAAAATTAGGGCAAATAGAGAAATGGCTGTGTTAATATATCACCATGTGGGCTCGGCGCCTGTGGCTCAAGCGGCTAAGGC
>NW_003852544.1:2018339-2022251 GCF_000181295.1 Otolemur garnettii
AAAAAAAAAAAAATGTATCACCATGTGATACCTGTGAGAATTTTTTTTTTACGTAATCTTGCTTGAACCAGTCAAACTTACCAAGAGAGATCCAGTATAGATAGGGCATCTCTATTTTATAGACGAATCACCCGCAGCCCACAGGTAACATATAGCAAAGGCAGGACTGTGCTCAGGTCCTCATTTCTGTCCTGCACTCCGTCCTCCACACCTTTCTGCTGCACTATGAGCACCTGAGGCCTGCAGGTGATACACAGCAGAGGCAGGACTAGAGCTCAGGCCCTCATTTCTGTCCTGCACCTATTTGCTCCCCTGGGTTTCCAAGTCATTTACTGCAGGGCTTCAAAATTCAATCTAAGGCTGCCTCAGATAACACACTTTCCCAAAGCAACATTATTGGTTTATCTGTGAACCTTCTCCAGCTCAACCTCTGTCACCTTGTACATGAAAATCAGCAGGTGCCTGCCCCAGGCAGTGGAAGACTGTAAACAGCACCTGCCCCTCCTGAGTGCCAGCCCAGAGACTGAGCAGTGTGGCACAGTGGAAAGCACAGTACAGACACAGGTCAGTCAGATATGGGTTCACAGTTGGTTTTTGCCACTTCTTGTGATCTTGGGCCACTTATTTAACCTCCTTGACTTAACAAAGGCCAGGTACATAGAAGGTTCTTGGGCTGTGTAAAGATGTGATGGCTGGTGGGGTGCTGGTGATGGAGGTTCTCTTGGGCTATTCAAATCACACCTTCCATTCCTGCTACCTGGCCTCTTGTAGGCTGTACCAGTCTCATGGCCTAAGGCAGGAGCACCAGCTATTCAATGCTCCAGATCATCAACTGCTCTCCAGCTGTTCTGATGCCCACATGACAATGTCTACCAGTGAATAGTAGAAAAAGCCAGTGGGCTGCTAGGAGAAACTGTTCCGCTAACACTGTACTGGTCTTCAAATGGCATGGCCATTACTGGCCCCTTAGTGAACTGTACATCTCTTAATAGAATCAATGTCTTCATTACTCCATCATATTTGCAAGATGAATTCTATTAACAGTTCAGTAAAGAGGGTTTATGGTAGGGGATATGGTACCATATCCCCATGGAGAAGCAGAAGCCTTAGGTGAGAACAGAAAGTACTTTATCTCACTCTCTTAAAAAATGTTGAGACTCTGGTCTAGTGACTTGGTGCTCAGGTCTGTTCGGATGTCTCACAGAGAAGCAGAAGACTTGGGTGTGAAGCAGGTGTAATAGAGAGAACAGCCTGAGAAAGAGAGAATGTTTCCTTTCTCTTTAAAAATCCCTCACTGTTTTCAAGAATGAAAACCTGCATCCCTGCCTCAGGCCAGAGGTCGGGAAAGGTGGAGGGAGTTTAAGGCAGGTGGCATTCACAAGAATCTCTCCACCTCTAACTCTCTGCAGAGGATGACAATCAATCAGAATCAGCAACAGTAGTTGAATGACAAAATCTTGAACCTGAAAATTCTCCCTTTGAAAGTTCTATATTTCTCCTTATAATTAGGAATTTGGTACTTTAAGATGGGAGTCTGAAATTTCCCTAATTTGTCAGCAAATTAACAAATCTCTCTTTCCCTTTTCCTCAATCACTTGTCCTCATTTTTCTTATGTTGCCTTGGAGACAAGTACCAAGTTTCAGTAACAAAAATACTTTATCCCTATCCTACCAAAGTACACTGAGATTCTGGTCAACTCACTTGCTGATGGAATCAGAGTGGTAACTTGAACTCAGGTTGCCTCATCCCTCGCCTACAGATTCACCTAACAATAAAGCCTGATCAAAGATGTACAAGTTACTGAAGTAGGAATATTATAGCCCAAGAACTTGAGCCACATAGGTCGGGGAGGAGGGAAACTGAGCCACTGAAGGCCCCTAGTGGAAAGAATTAGGGAATACTTTTATCCAGTGTACAGTGTCCACTGGAGGGAACATCCATCTTGGTTCTGGGAGATGTCTGTATTACAGGAGGTCAGGGACAAGCAGATAGTGTATCATGATGCAAAGTCAGACCTAAATCAGGCTAAATCAGAATCATGGTCCTGTTATTTTCTGCCAGTGTGGACTTGGGTCAGAAACCTTGCTACCTCAAAAGAGTAGTGTGAGTTTTTTTTTTTTTTGCAATTTTTGGCCAGGGCTGGGCTTGAACCCATCACCTCTAGCATATGGGGCTGGCGCCTTATTCCTTTGAGCCACAGGCGCCACCTCGAGAGAGTTTTTAGTGGGATTTATGTGAAGTTCTCTACTTTCATAAAATAGATGCTTAATACACAGCTGCCATTATTTCTTTTTGTGGTTACTGAGGGTCAGCATCAGGACAGGGTGCTCTTCACCTCAGGCAGGTGCTGACACACTAGACCCAGGTGAATAGAATATTCTCGACAGGCACAGCAAAAGGTGAGTTTTGGAAGCTAGTAGGAGTTGCACAACCTGCATAAACCCAGGTGGGTTGGGGGGCAGCATGGACAGAGAAATCAGGTGGGTTGGGGGATATGGACAGAGAAGGTTCTTGGGCTGGGTAAAGATGTGATGGCTGGTGGGATGATGTTCTGGTGGTGGTGATGGTGGGTCTCTTGGGCTATTCAAATCACTCAGAGGAGCAACTTCTTCCACTCCTGCTATCTGGCCTCTTGCAGGCGGTACCAGTCTCATGGCCTAAGGCAGCAGCATCAGCTGTTCAATGCTCCAGATCATCAACTGCTCTCCAGCTGTTCTGATGCCTGCATGACCATGTCTACTAGAGAACAGTACAAAAAGTGAGGGGCAGGGAAGAAAATGTACTCAGTTTCCTTACTTGAAAAATGGAAATACATGATAAAATGATAAATGGAAATAACGATAAAGTGACTAAGTAAAATAGGCTCTTGAGAGAAAGTAGGTAGTCAAACGTTAACTTTCTGCTTCTCCTCACGTCCCAGTTATGCTTAAGATATTGACTGGGTGATTACGCTCTAACTCCTTACCTCAGAGTTTTATAGTTTTATAATACACTTTTTAAAAATACACTTTAAAATACACTTTTTTAAAAGTCTCTCAATTAAAACATAACCCATTATGTTACTTAATCTTTCAATATACAGATTCTCCTCTGAGAAGGAATAAAAGCCTACTGTCTTCATCCAAAAGACCTCACAAATATAACAGAGGAATGGCCTTTAAAATGTTTTGTCTCTTTAAAACTTTCCCATTCGTTTTGGGGAATTGAAACCTGCATCCCTGACTCAGGTCAGTAGTCAGAAAAATAGAGGACTATCCTTATTCTTTTTTTTTTTTTAGAGTTTTTTTTTATCAACATAATTTAGGTGTGCCACAAAAGTTTAACTGTAGGCTCAAGCATGCTGTGAGATTAAAAATGTCGAAAAACACTGTTCTAAGTGCTCCTGCTCAATTCTGATGTGTGACCAAGTTCAAGAATTACTGACTGAAATGCACACATGCCTCTGAGAAACCTCTGAGAAACTCAACCATTCCGGACAGTAGAGGTGGAGGCCAAGCACATGCCAAGGAGAATTTCTGAAATTTAAAACTCATTTCAAGAAGTTGAACTACTCTTCTGTGAAGGTTCTCCAAATACAAACACAAAGCAGCATTTTCTCTTCCCAAGTGTCCCCTCCCAAGCAGATATGAATGAACTCTGGAGGTTACAAAACAATTACAAAGGACACCAAACAAGCAAAGCCACAAGCACAGGATCTAGTGCCACTGCACAGGGTGGCTTGAAACAAGAGGGACCAGGAGAGCTGGAGCTGGGCCAGAGGAGGGCCAAGGTGAGCTCTTTCCTGGGGGTGACCACAGGGAACAGGATGCAGGAGAAAGCAGGGAGGGGTAGAGGAACAGCAGTGGTGTCAGGTGCTTGAAGAAACACCACACAATACCTCTAGCATCATCACAACCCTACATTTTCTGGTT